>NC_079192.1:406172660-406472660 GCF_029499605.1 Hyla sarda
GAGCGCCGACGATGCAGGGGATCCCGAAGAGGCGCGCCGGAGCCCCGAGGACAGGTAAGTGATAGTCAGCGGACCACACGGGGCACCGTAAACGGCTATCCGGTGGCAGCTGAAGCAGTCTGCGCTGCCGGATAGCCGTTCATGTGATGGCCCCGACATACAAAAGCATCGGATGTTGATGCTGCCTTCAACATGCGATGGACTCTGAGAGGCCATCTATGTTGAAATGATCGTATGTCGGGGCGGTCACTGTATGTATATATATATATATATATATACATATACACAGACACACACATACATACACACAGAATATACACTTATAGAAATAAGATATCAATGTTTAAAAAGATACATGTCAGGTTACCCACCGTCTGGATCACACTCTCGGGCGATCTTCAGCGCCTCAGATGTCGCCATATCCGTGTTGGCAGCAGTGACAGCCAGGATAATAGAATTGGGGTTACCGATGTACCGCAGAATAAGCTCCCTGATCTGAACTTCAATGTCCTTGGGCTGGTCCCCTACAGGTACCTTCGTTAGAAAAGCAAAATACATACAAGGCTTAAAACGTGTTTATATATTGTATGACGGCCAATATCTGAAGAAACAACATGGCCTCCTCACCTTGGTTATCCCCGGTAAATCCACCAGTGTCAGGTTGACCACATGGGGGGAGAAAATCCTCAAGTGAATGGGTTCTGAACTAATACCCTGGAAGACAAAAATACGACTGTCAGGCGGTCAATTTCTTCTCTAGAGTAACATCTACTTACAGACTACTTCCGATCACATTTGTTGCCTTAAAGGGGTACTCCGCCCCTAGACATCTTATCCTCTATCCAAGTTTTTCATCATACTCGGAGTGTATTTTCTTTTTTTGTCGGGAACACGCCCCTTTTTCAGCTAACCACGCCCATTTTGACGTTTAAAAAAAAAAAAAAAAAACTGATGATATTGTGTGTCGGGAAATTGTGTCGCACAAAGTGTCGCATGGGCTATGCAACACAAATTTGGTCGCACAACCCAAGATAAAGAGTCGGGTATAAGTAAATCAGGGTTAATGTGTGAATGTATGTATGAATGTGTGTGTGTGTGTGTAGTCATGGCCGTAAATGTCGGCACCCCTGAAATTTTTCTAGAAAATTAAGTATTTCTCACAGAAAAGGATTGCAGTAACACATGTTTTTCTATACACATGTTTATTCCCTTTGTGTGTATTGGAACTAAACCAAAAAAGGAGGAAAAAAACCAAATTGGACATAATGTCACCAAACTCCAAAAATGGTCTGGACAAAATTATTGGCACCCTTTCAAAATTATGGGAAAATAAGATTGTTTCAAGCATGTGATGCTCCTTTATACTCACCTGGGGCAAGTAACAAGTGTGGGCAATATAATAAATCACACCTGAAAGCAGATAAAAAGGAGAGAAGTTCACTTAGCCTTTGCATTGTGTGTCTGTGTGTGCCTCACTAAGCATGGACAACAGAAAGAGGAGAAGAGAACTGTCTGAGGACTTGAGAACCAAAATTGTAGAAAAATATCAAGGTTACAAGTCCATCTCCAGAGATCTAGATTTGCCTTTGTCCACAGTGCGAAACATTATCAAGAAGTTTGCAACTCATGGAACTGTAGCTAATCTCCCTGGGTGTGGACAGAAGAAAAAAATTGATGAAAAGGTGTCATTGCAGGATAGTCCGGATGGTGGATAGGCAGCCCCAAACAAGTTCCAAAGATATTCAAACTGTCCTGCAGGCTCAGGGAGGATCAGTGTCAGCGCGAACTATCCAACGACATTTAAATGAAATGAAACGCTATGGAGGAGACCCAGGAGGACCCCACTATGGAGGAGACCCGGAAGGACCCCACTGCTGACACAGGGATATAAAAAAAATAAGACTTCATTTTGCCAAAATGAACTTGAGTAACCAAAATCCTTCTCGGAAAACGTCTTGTGGACAGATGAGACCAAGATAGAGCTTTTTGATAAAACACATCATTCTACTGTTTACCGAAAACGGAATGAGGCCTACAAAGAAAAGAACACAGAACCTACAGTGAAATATGGTGGAGGTCAATGATGTTTTGGGTGTTTTGCTTCCTCTGGCACTGGGGGCCTTGAATGTGTACAAGACATCATGAAATCTGAGAATTACTAACAGATTTTGGGTCGCACTGTACAGCCCAGTGTCAGAAAGCTGGGTTTGCGTCTGAGATCTTGGGTCTTCCAGCAGGACAATGACCCCAAACATACGTCAAAAAGCCGCCAGAAATGGATGGGAACAAAGCGCTGGAGAGTTCTGAAGTGGCAGCAATGAGTCCGGATCTAAATCCCATTGATCACCTGTGGAGAGATCTTAAAATTGCTGTTGGGAAAAGGCGCCTTCCAATAAGAGACCTGGAGCGGTTTGTAAAGGACGAGTGGTCCAACATTCCGGCTGAGAGGTGTAAGAAGCTTATTGATGGTTATAGGAAGTGACTGATTTCAGTAATTTTTTCCAAAGGGTGTGCAACCAAATATTAAGTTAAAGGTGCCAATAATTTTTTGTAGCCCATTTTGAGTTTGGTGACATTATGTCCAATTTGCTTTCTTTCCTCCTTTTTTGGTTTAGTTCCAATACACACAATAAACAAACATGTGTATAGCAAAACATGTGTTACTGCAATCCTTTCCTGTGAGAAATACTTCATTTTCTAGAAAAACTTCAGGGGTGCCAACGTTTACGGCCATGACTGTATGTGTGTGTGTGTGTGTGTGTGTATGTGTGCGTGTGTGTATGTATGTGTGCGTGTGTGTATGTTCCAGCATCACGTCCAAACGGCTAAAGATATTAACATGAAACTTGGCCATATGTTACTTATATGTCAACAACAAACATAGGATAGGTGATTTAACCCTTACTCACCCCCATTTGCCAGGGGCGGGGTTTTTTATTTAAAGTCCCATGGTCTATGGGAAATGTATGTTACAGCATAACTTCCAAACGGCTGGAGATATTTCAATAATACTTGGTCACATGTTACTTATATGTCAAATAAAAATATATAATAGTTTAATTAACCCTAACCTACCTATGTGAAGGATGTTTTTTTTGTTTCAAGTCCCATACAAGTGTATATAGGACTTTTGGTGCCTTACTCCACAAGCTCCGCATCTCCTGTGAATGTGTCAGTCCGGCTGGCAAGCCACACCCTCCTCACATTTCATGCCCCATCTTGCAAAGACACGCCCACCATTTAAGCCACACCCCTTTTATTGTCGGCTTACAATATCTATACCACAACGCAGCCCCACCTGAAGACGGGATTTGAGGATTAGATATGGGGAAGGGATATGAGGACAAAAGCTTTCTCCTTTGTTGCTTTTCCTCCCCCACAAGGATAAGGTAGGAAAAAACGGGCAGCGTGGGTACTCAGCTAGTGTGTGTGTATATATATATTTTTTTATTTTTATTAGATAAGATTCTGCTATAAGAAGTCACAACAGATAAAAAAAAATATATATATATATATATATATTTTAAGAAAAGTCCCATTTCCTTGAAGAAAACAACAGCAGATGACTTGGACGCGGCACCAAATTACATTACATTAGCAGCAGAGCAGGAAGCTAGAGACACTGCTCCATATGCCGGGAAACCATGGAGGCGCAATGAGGACACATGAAAATTTTACAGGATGAATTAGGATCCTCTCCAAGGGATAATCCTCCATAATGACTGCAGGCAGCCAGTAATGTAGACACAACAGGAGCGCCGCAGCGCTCGCTGTCTCCGGAGGAACGGGAACAGGACGTGCCCACATTATGCCTTTTATTAGCAGCCACTTTTGATTAGGAAATTACAGTACAGTACACGTCTACAATGTTTTATTATTCGGCCGCTCCTACTGTGAAAAAAATTAAGTCCCTTTGCACACAGCTGTGATTAAATATTTCTACTGTATTGCTTATACAGATCCTATGCAAACCTGTGCGTCTCCATGGTAACAGACTACAAACAAGCTTTGTGTAGTCTGACCCGTTATCCTCTTTTACTGTAATGGGGTGAAATCCCATATGTTACATGTGCCGATTTTCCTGTGGATTCACTGTGAGTAAACATCCCCCTATAGAAACCCTAGGCTATGGCCTTCCAGAAAATACTTTGGAATATGCACAATTGTATGTCCCAACCACGTGGTCACTCTTACTTTATTATTGCCAGATATCCTTTCCGTTTCATTCTCGATTTCTTGACGAATTTCATCAAAGTCTGTGTAGATCTGAAGGAAAAATAAAGACTTGAAATAACAGAAGATGAGAAAGAAAAAACCACCAACACAACACCACCACCACCACAAACACATAATTCATATATATTATTTATCATTTTTTTGGGTTAAATTACGCCAAATGCAGATCCTACCTTGTTCTTTGTGTGAAGAAATTTGCCCCATTCCTCAGCTTCTACCCCTGAAACAAAGTAAAGCACAAGAGGTGTAAAAACATCCTGACTATAATGATATACAAAACCAGCTGTAATACCAGAAACAGCCACTACCAAGAACATGGCGCTGTGTTGGGTAAACAACGTAGGGGATATAAAGCGTAATGTTCGATCAGCTGATAGGGCGCAATGCAGGGAGTCAGGCCCCCCCCCCCCCCCTCTGATCTAACAGAGGTCGCCTACCCTACGGTGCCAAGGATGGGTGAGTCTTAAACACCTTAAAAAAGGTTTCATTTACTGTATATAAAACCCTTCTAAAATAAACCAGTGAGAAGATTCAGGGGCCCGGGCTCCACATACGATATTCCAGGCACATTGTGTGCAGAATTATTTGTGCTGCCAGGGAGAACAGTGTGAGTCACGATTTCCATCCTTCAGGCATTTCTCCTATACTGAGATGAGTCACTGACAGATGGCGGGGGCCTGAAGAAGGCCACGAGGAACATCCCAGACTTCATACAGGCCCCATCAACATTTTCTAGGTAACACTAGTACTAGTGAAAGTGCCGCAATAAACTCATTTCTGCCTGACTTTATACCCTGCTGCGGCTTTGCAATGAGCCTATGATGTAACCCCAAAATTTATTAGCCAATGTGAAAACAAACACTAAAAGATCCCCGTCTGTATGTTAAAAGGGGTTGTGTGAATTAGAAAAACCTATTTAAATACCCTATTAGGGTAGGGTCACACACAGCGCATCCGCAGCATATTTCATGTTGTGGATGCGCCGATGGCAGAGCGAGCTCCCTGCTGCGGCCGGGTAGCTCTGTGACCATCAGCATTGCATCTGCAGCGTCAAATACACTGCGGATGCGCTGTGTGTAACTACGCTTAGAGAGGGTTATTCAGGAGTGGAGACTGACTATGAAGAAAGTCTCTCTCTGGAGGACCTAGCACTATTGGTGCACTCCAAAAACAGTGATAAGTGAATTTAGATCTGAGAGCCCCAATAGGGACAGGGCCCAATTTTAGAGTACAGTGCTGGGGAAACTGTGTGCGCTATATAAAAGAATGGTTATTGCACAAAATGCCAATTGATTTCAATAGGATCTGTGTAATACCTCATTTGACCTGTGGGGGCACTGCAGGGAAAATAAAAAGGTTCATTTTGCAACTGATCGATGGCGATCACCCTCTGATTTGGTTATTTTTTTTGTTTGTTTTTTTTATATCTGTTTAAAATCTACAAATAACAAAACCAGCACTGCTACATCTTTACACTCAGAAGCCTGTATGTCATTTGGAATTAAGAAAAAGTAACTCAAGCTCGGAGCAATGAAGCACATGATCGCTCGCTATTTGCAGAACTCTTAGAGTCCTCAGAAGACTTTACGCCCATGTGATGAAAACAGAGTGCAGATTCTCATTTAAAGGGGTACTCCACTGCTCAGCGTTTGGAACAAACTGTTCCGAACGCTGGAGCCAATGCCGGGAGCTCGTGACGCCATAGTCCTGCCCACTCATGACATCACGCCCTGCCCCCCTCAATGGAAGTCTATGGGAGGGGGCTTGACAGCCGTCACGCCCCCTCCCATAGATTTGCATTGAGGGGGCGGGGCGCAATGTCATGTGGGGGCGGGTCTATGACGTCACGAGCTTCCGGCACAGTTTGTTCCAAACGCTGAGCAGCAAAGTACCCCTTTAAGAGTAGCGGCATTAACAGCCATACGCCCCAGGAACGCTGCGCTTCTAAATCCTATATAACACAGGGGATCTGCTTCATGCACACAGGCATGGGGACACCCATCGGTGCAGGTTGCAGGGGGTCAGAGGTCGCAAAATCACCACTTGGGGCGATTCGCTCACTATGGACATTGCAGGGATTATACACACTGCAGTTTAGAAAAAATATATAAAAATGAGTAAAAGAAAAAATATATATTTTTAGATGCCGCATTTCAGCTTTCTGATCCGCTTACTTATACTGTAACAGTAAAAAGGACCCAAAATATCTAGAAAAAAAAACTCTGCCATAATGCATATAGGAGTGCGACTTCCATAGTATTTTTTTTAATTTAACTTTTTATTTGTGCAGTAGAAAACAGGAAGCAGCGCTGGTGATCCCGGCGGCCACTTCTGCCCCGAGAAACAATGACAGTGAAATCGATAAATAAAAAAAGCAGAACATGGGTCACTTATTACTACACAATAACCATCCATGCAAAAAGGTCATGTCTGATAGAACCCCCAGCGCTCGGAATACACGCAGGCCGCTTATACACGAGCGGATTATGCAGATTAGCCTACGGATCCAATGTTAAAGGGGTAAACCCCTGGATAACATTTTTTTTTTAATCAACTGGTGCCAGAAACACTTTAAAATTTGTAAATTATTTCTATTTAAAAACCAGCACAGAAAGGAAATTCAAAAAGAAAATAACTTCCTGTGGAGCAAATAGAAGTTGATAAGTACTAGAAGTATTAAGATTTTTAAATAGAAGTCATTCACAAATCTGTTTAACTTTCTGGAACAAGCTAATAAAAAAAATAAAAAAAAGTTTTCAAGGGGAGTACCCCTTTAATCTATGGCAGTGTTCTCCAAACAGTGTGCCTCCAACTGTTGCACAACTACAACTCCCAGCATGGCTGGACAGTATCTTTTTTTTTTGGTCAGGTCAAAGTACTGAAAGGATTAAGATTTTTTAATAGAAGTAATTTACAAATCTGTGTAACTTTCTGTTTTCCACCGGAGGACCCCTTTAAAAAGTGAATGGGATCCGCCGGGATGGGCTGACGTCTAACATGCGACGGATAGTTCTGGCTCCGTTTTTCTGCACTGAACAGAATGCGAGACGGAGCAGTGAACCTAGGATTGGACATATCCTGTAAACCAGTGTGTCTCCAGCTGTTGCAGCTGTGTCTCCAGCTGTTGCTGTCCGGGCATGCTGGGAGTTGTAGTTTTACAACAGCTGGAACCCTGTTTGGAAAACACTGCTGTAAAGTGTTAAAGGGTTACTCCGGTGCTACAGCGTTCTGAACATTTTGTTCAGAATGCTCTGAGCCGGAGGCCGTGATCGTGACGTCATACCACGCCCCCTCCATTCATGCCTATGGGAGGGGGCGTGTACGCCAACACGCCCCCTCCCATAGACATGAATGGAGGGGGCGTGGTGTGACAGCACACGGGTGTGGCCGTGACGTCACGACCACTGCCGCGGGAACCCAGCATTTGTTTAGAACGCCCAGTGCTGCGGGAGATTGCGGGGGGCCCCAGCATTAGGACCCCCGCTATCAGACATCTTATCCTCTATCATTTGAATAGGGGATAAGATGTCTAGCAGGGGAGTACCCCTTTAAAAGTAAATACAAGGGTACGTTCACACGATAGCGAATTCTGCCACTTTCCCGGACCCATAAGTCGTAGCGGAGTTACAAACGGGTGAACGTACCCTAACAAACACATTAAAGGGGGACTCCGGTTGAAAACATTTTTCTTAAATCAACTGGTGCCAGAAAGTTAAACATATTTTTAAATGACTTCTATTAAAAAAATCTTTACCCTTCCAGTACTCTTTAGCAGCTGTATGCTACAGAGGAAATTATTTTCTTTTTGAATTGCTTTCTTGTCTTGTCCACAGTGCTCTCTGCTGACACCTCTGTCCGTGTCAGGAACTATCCAGAGCAGTATAGGAGGTTTGCAATGGGGATTTTCTCCTGATACAGGCATTAGGTGTCAGCAGAGAGCACTGTGGACAAGACAAGAAAGAAATTCAAAAAGAAAAGAATTTCCTCTGTGGCATACAGCTGCTAAAAAGTACTGGAAGGGTAAAGATTTTTTAATAGAAGTAATTTACAAATCTGTTTAAAGGGGTTCTCCGGTGCTTAGACATCTTATCCCCTATCCAAAGGATAAGGGAGAAGATGCCTGATCGGGGGGAGTCCAGCTGCTGGGGACCCCCGGGATCTTGCACGCTGCACCCCGTTTGTAATCAGTCCCCGGAGCGTGTTCACTCCGGGTCTGATTACCGGCGACTACAGAGTCGGCTGCGTGTGATGTCATGCCTCCACCCCCGTGTGACGTCACGCTCCGCCCCTCAATGCAAGCCTATGGGAGGGGGCGTGATAGCTGTCACACCCCCTCCCGTAGGCTTGCATTCAGGGGCGGGGCGTGATTTCACACGGGGGGGGGGGGGGGGGGCGGAGGCCTGGTCGCCGGTGATCAGACCCGGAGCGAACACGCTCCGAGGACTGATTACAAACGGGGTGCCGCGTGCAAGATCCCGGGGGTCCCCAGCGGCGGGACTCCCGCGATCAGGCATCTTATCCCCTATCCTTTGGATAGGGGATAAGATGTCTAAGCACCGGAGTACCCCTTTAACTTTCTGGCACCAGTTGATTTTAAAAAATAAATAAATAAAATGTTTTCCAACGGAGTACCCCTTTAAGACACATTAAGCAAATAAAAGTGATGTAACATTGCCCTATCCAGAGGATATACATAGCAATGAGGAGGAGAGGGGTAGGGGACAGTGCAGGTCCTGATACAGCCAGTGATCTATAGGGGGCGCCGTGGAGAGGTCTACAGCTCATGCAGGAGGAGGAGGAGAATGAGGAAACGGGAAACCTTT
The DNA here is from genome assembly GCF_029499605.1 of Hyla sarda. Taxonomy (NCBI): domain Eukaryota; kingdom Metazoa; phylum Chordata; class Amphibia; order Anura; family Hylidae; genus Hyla; species Hyla sarda. The sequence continues at coordinate 406,181,720 of NC_079192.1, forward strand.
GGATAACTGTCTTGGATTTTTCCAGGCGTCCAGGTCTGGAATCAATGGGGAGACGTGTAAAGAGAAGACAAGAGGCAGAGAGAAGCGTTATCTACCACACAGGACTCTGTTCACATCTAGCAGATTATGGACACCTTTTCCACATGACCAATACGAACGCCAAACATGTTACACACATTTCCTGGCACGCCCGTTTCATCCACTGCCCCCATTTACTTCATTGTACAGTAAAGTCCTATTCGTGTGGCATCGAGAGGACCCCCATAAGTGCTGGATCATGGGAAGAAAACAAAGGGGTACTCAACTGGAAAACATTTCTTTTTTTTTTTTTAAATCAACTGGTGCCAGAAAGTTAAACAGATTTGTAAATTACTTCTATTAAAAAATCTTAACCCTTCCAGTACTTATCAGCTGCTGAATGCTCCACAGGAAGTTCTTTTCTTTTTGAATTTCCTTTCTGTCTGACCACAGTGCTCTCTGCTGACACCTCTGTCCATGTCAGGAACTGTCCAGAGCAGGAGATGTTTGCTATGGGGATTTGCTCCCCATAGCAAACCTCTCCTGCTCTGGACAGTTCCTAAAATGGACAGAGGTGTCAGCAGAGAGCACTGTGGTCAGACAGAATGGAAATTCAAAAAGAAAAGAGCTTCCTGTGGATCATACAGCAACTGATAAGTACAGGAAGGATTAAGATTTTTTTTTTTAATAGAAGTAATTTACAAATCTGTTTAACTTTCTGGCACCTATTGATTTAAAAAAAAAAAAATAATAATAATAATTTCCAGTGGAGTACCCCTTTAATTGTTGCCCATAGTGACCAATCATAGCGAAGCTTTCCTTTTCCTAAAGCAGAATGCGAAGCTCCGGTTGGTTGTTATGGGCAACAAAGACAATTGTTAAATGGGGACCAGCCACTGCTCAGCTGTCACTTTGCCAGAAAGCTTGGTTGCTATGGGCAACAATGACCGTTAATATTGTAGATTTATCAAAACTTGTGCAAAGAAGCAGTTGCCTATAGCAACCAGATGCCAACTATTTTTTTTTTACTGGCCTTTCTAAAAGGAAAAAACTGTCGTTGCCCATAGCAACCAATCTCGGCTCAGCTTTCATTTCAGATCCTGCTCTTGGAAATTAAATTGATTGGTTGCTATGGGCAACAACGACAGTTGATACATTGTAGATTCATAAAGCCTTGGGCAGAGGAGCAGTTGCCCATAGCAACCAGATTCCAACAGTCATTTTACACAGGCCTTTCTAAAAGGAAAACTGCCATTGCCCATAACAACCAATCACTTTATATTAATGACTTAATATCCGGCTTTTGGAAATGGAATTGACAATAATAATAATTATTATTATTATTTTATCCTTCATAAATCTACCCCCTTTCTCCTGAAGTTTTGGGCTCTTATGCCGGAATAAAGAAACGTTACTGTGATTTGAAGTAATTGGTCGCAGCCACATAAACATCACATCGGATTTATAAAAGCATTAATACATTTCGGCATTTTGACAGATCTAGAAGGTGACTATTCCCATAATGCACTGGGATGTGCTATGTTGTCAGTGATGGTTCTCCGGTGATAAGTTTTTCTCTTGTCTGATCCTGTCGCCCCCCACGTCTGCGGTGCCTCTTCTCTCCTCTATTAGACATCATCGGTGTCCTCACGCAGCGGCGCTCCGCACATGATACTGAATTAGCAGCTGACCGTCATTGGATGATGATGATGATTTTCCGAGCTGACCACAAAAAAGCTTTTACTGGAAAAAGAAGAACCTTCCTGCAGCTTTACCCCTGGGCTGACGGCATTAATCACTCTCTCATCCATTTATAATGAAACAAAAGAATGTAAAAACCCTGACATTGGGATGGAGATATAGATAGATATATATATAGATATATATATATATATATAGATAGATATAGATATATATACACACACACACACACACACACACATTTTTATACACACTTCTCAAAAAAATAAAGGGAACACTTAAACAACACAATGTAACTCCAAGTCAATGACACTTCTGTGAAATCACACTGTCCACTCAGGAACAACACTGATTGACAATCAATTTCACATGCTGTTGTGCAAATGGAACAGACAACAGGTGGAAATTATAGGCAGTTAGAAAAACACCCCCAATAAAGGAGTGGTTCTGCAGCTGGTGACCACAGACCACTTCTCAGTTCCTATACTTCCTGGCTGATGTTTTTGTCACTTTGAATGCTGGCGGTGCTTTCACTCTAGTGGTAGCATGAGATGGAGTCTACAACCCACACAAGTGGCTCAGGTAGTGCAGCTCATCCAGGATGGCACATCAATGCGAGCTGTGGCAAGAAGGTTTGCTGTGTCTGTCAGTGTAGTGTCCGAAACATGGAGGCGCTACCAGGAGACAGGCCAGTACATCAGGAGACGTGGAGGAGGTCGTAGGAGGGCAGCAACCCAGCAGCAGGACAGTTACCTCCGCCTTTGTGCAAGGAACAGCAGGAGGATCACTGTCAGGGCCCTGCAAAATGACCTCCAGCAGGCCACAAATGGGCATGTGTCCACTCAATCGGTCAGAAACAGACTCCATGGCCAGACGTCCACAGGTGGGGGTTGTGCTTACAGCCCAATACTGTGCAGGACATTTGGCAAATTCGCCACTGGCGCCCTGTGCTCTCCACAGATAAAAGCAGGTTCACACTGGGCACATGTGACAGACGTGACTGGAGACGCCGTGTAGAACGTTCTGCTGCCTGCAACATCCTCCAGCATGACCGGTTTGGCAGTGGGTCGGTAATTGTGTGGGGTGGCATTTCTTTGGGAGGGCGCACACAGCCCTCCATGTGCTTGCCAGAGGTAGCCTGACTGCCATTAGGTACTGAGATGAGATCCTCAGACCCATTGTGAGACCATATACTGGTGCGGATGGCCCTGGGTTCCTCCAAGTGCAAGACAATGCTAGACCTCATGTGGCTGGAGTGTGTCAGCAGTTCCTGCAAGAGGAAGGCATTGATGCTATGGACTGGCCCGTCCGTTCCCCAGACCTGAATCCAATTGAGCACATCTGGGACGTCTCGCTCCATCCACCACAGACTGTCCAGGAGTTGGCAGATGCTTTAGTCCAGGTCTGGGAGGACATCCCTCAGGAGACACCTCATCAGGAGCATGCCCAGGCATTGTATGGAGGTCATACGGGCACGTGGAGGCCACACACACTACTGAGCCTCATTGTGACTTGGTTTAAGGACATTACATAAAGTTGGATCAGCCTGTAGTGTGATTTCCCACACGGATTTTGAGTGTGACTCCATATCCAGACCTCCGTGGGTTGATAAATTTGATTTCCATTGATACATTTTATGTTATTTTGTTGTCAGCACATTCAACTATGTAAAGAGGAAAGTATTTCATACGATTAGGTCATTCATTCAGATCTAGGATGTGTTATCATATATATATATATATGTATATATATTTATTTTTTTTATATTTATACATCCGACAATTTTATACATATTTTTATATCTCCGACTATCAGAGAGAGACCATGCTGCAGAAGGCGCACTCTATTCATTTGTATGAGAGCGCCAAAGATACCAGAGAACAGCAATCGGCATCTCGGCGCTCCCATACAAATAAATGGAGCGTGTGCTATCTGCAAAACAGTCTCTCTCGGAGAGTCGGGGGTCCCACTGGTTAGAATCACTGCTATCAGATACTTATCCCTTTTCCTGTGGATAGGGGATAAAATATTTTTCGTGGGATAACCGCTTAAAAAATATATTCCCATTTCCCCTAAAGGCTTTTTGGCAATCTTGGCCTTCAGTTCCCAAGGAATATCCATATCTGCAGAGCAGCCTACGTGTCCCTGAGATTTCATGGCCGGATGCTACAACTCTCATCATCCCCTTCTATACACAGAGCCATGTGAGAGGTCATATCCCATATAAATTATGTAACAAACATTCATTACCGTTCTCCTCTCCGGAGGTTTTGCGCCGATCATCGGAGGATACGTGAACCAGCTGTAGGATCAGGGGTCTTCTCGTCACTATCCCCGTGCCTCGGGGGAGCAGATCCCGGCCAACTAAGCTTTCTAGGACCGAGCTTTTTCCACTGCTCTGTAGAGAGGGAAAAAAAATACATCACTTAGTACAATAAGGCAGGATACAGGATCCCATAAAAGTATGGAAGACTCTAGAGCAGTGGTCTCCAACCTGCGGACCTCAAGATGTTGCAAGACTACAACTCCCAGCATGCCCGGACAGCCGTTGGCTGTCCGGGCATGCTGGGAGTTGTAGTTTTGCAACATCTGGAGGACCGCAGGTTGGAGACCACTGCTCTAGAGGAACAGCAGAGAATAGGTGATCATCACAGGTATATGTCTACATAGCACCGCCAATGGGACCCCACGATCTCGGCCAGGCACTGCCTCTGAACAAGTCGTAACGTCACGGCCACGCCCTCGTGATGTCACGCCACACCCCCTCCATTCATGTCTAAGGGAGGGGGCGTAGCGTGACATAGGGGATAATATGTATAAGTTCTTCTCACAGCTGAGGGTTTGCTACAACGTACATCCAGTCTAGAGCGAAACACCCTGGGACTCCAAAAACGGATACATTTTGCCTACACTGATACATTGTAACAAAAAAATTGTGCGGCTGTTAATGAACTTAGCTTGCAGGGGAACAACTGTAACAAACCCTCAGCAGTGAAATCCATTAGGCTTTATTCAGATATCATTTTCGGGAAGGAGTGTGTGAGCCCCTTAGAGTCAGCGTCCTGTTTCTTTTAATGGGAATCAATGGCAGAGTTCATACTGTGAGATGTGGCGCAGGATTTACTTCACTGCGGATGCGGATTTCCCGTTGCGCGCTTGCAGGAGGAATAAGGCTGCGTTCACACAGTGTATTTGTCTCGTGGTAAAAACGGAGACAGATAGACGTGTTATGAAGATTTAAGCTTTTTATAGAAAGATATTGAGTGAAATGACAAAGTATAAGAGCGAAGTGACTGCGCGTCCTGTATACGGCCACAGGCTCTATGGTCGTCTGACAATACATGGGACCGAGCGAGGAAGGACCTGGAGGGAAGAACAATGACAGGCAGGTGAGTGACGGCACACAACGGAAAAATACTGGGGAGGGGGCGACAATGGGCACAGCTCATACCACATGATCTTGGGGAGGGGGTGATATGGGGTGCAGCTCATACCACACAGTGCTGGGGAGGGGGTGATATGGGGAGCAGGTCATACCACACAGTGCTGGGGAGGGGGAGGCATAAGGAACAGGTCATACCACACAGTGCTGGGGAGGGGGAGGCATAAGGAGCAGATCATACCACACAGTGCTGGGGAGGGGGAGGCATAAGGAGCAGATCATACCACACAGTGCTGAGGAGGGGGAGGCATAAGGAACAGGTCATACCACACAGTGCTGGGGAGGGGGAGGCATAAGGAGCAGAGCATACCACAAAGTGCTGGGGAGGGGGAGGCATAAGGAACAGGTCATACCACACAGTGCTGGGGAGGGGAGGCGTGGGGAACAGGTCATACCACACAGTGCTGGGGAGGGGGAAGCATGAGGAACAGGTCATACCACACAGTGCTGGGGAGGGGGAGGCATGAGGAACAGGTCATACCACACAGTGCTGGGGAGGGGGAGGCATGAGGAACAGGTCATACCACACAGTGTTGGGGAGGGGGAGGCATGAGGAACAGGTCATACCACACAGTGCTGGGGAGGGGGAGGCATGAGGAACAGGTCATACCACACAGTGCTGGGGAGGGGGGAGGCATGAGGAACAGGTCATACCACACAGTGCTGGGGAGGGGGAGGCATGAGGAACAGGTCATACCACACAGTGCTGGGGAGGGGGGAGGCATGAGGAACAGGTCATACCACACAGTGCTGGGGAGGGGGAGGCATGAGGAACAGGTCATACCATACAGTGCTGGGGAAGGGGAGGCATGAGGAACAGCTGTCACACCCCCTCCATAGGCTTGCATTGAGGGGGTGAAGCGTGATGTCACACGGGGGCGGAGCCGTGACGTCACTATGCTCCGTCCCTGTGATCGCTAGTAATCAGACCCGTAGCGAGCACGCTCCGGGGACTGATGCTAACGGGGTGCGGCGTGGAAGATAACGGGGACCCCCGCGGTCAGGCATCTTATCCAATATCCTTTGGATAGGGGATAAGATGTCTTAGCGCCGGAGTACCCCTTTAAAGCGTGACTCCGATCTCGCTCCAGCGGCAGGATATCTGTTTAAATCTCCCGGGAACCTCCTTAGTCTTAGACTACAGCGATCAGGATCCAAGTCTCAGTTTAAGGCGGCGTTCACACCACGTTTTTACAATACAGTTCCCATATACGTTTTCAATGCGAAAACCGCACGGAACCGTATTGTAAACCGTATGTATTGACTCTCCATTGTAAACCGTATGTATTGACTCTCCATTGTAAACCGTATGCATTGACTCTCCATTGTAAACCGTATGCATTGACTCTCCATTGTAAACCGTATGCATTGACTCTCCATTGTAAACCGTATGCATTGACTCTCCATTGTAAACCGTATGCATTGACTCTCCATTGTAAACCGTATGCATTGACTCTCCATTGTAAACCGTATGCATTGACTCTCCATTGTAAACCGTATGCATTGACTCTCCATTGTAAACCGTATGCATTGACTCTCCATTGTAAACCGTATGCATTGACTCTCCATTGTAAACCGTATGCATTGACTCTCCATTGTAAACCGTATGCATTGACTCTCCATTGTAAACCGTATGCATTGACTCTCCATTGTAAACCGTATGCATTGACTCTCCATTGTAAACCGTATGCATTGACTCTCCATTGTAAACCGTATGCATTGACTCTCCATTGTAAACCGTATGCAATGACTCTCCATTGTAAACCGTATGCAATGACTCTCCATTGTAAACCGTATGTATTGACTCTCCATTGTAAACCGTATGTATTGACTCTCCATTGTAAACCGTATGTATTGACTCTCCATTGTAAACCGTATGTATTGACTCTCCATTGTAAACCGTATGTATTGACTCTCCATTGTAAACCGTATGTATTGACTCTCCATTGTAAACCGTATGTATTGACTCTCCATTGTAAACCGTATGTATTGACTCTCCATTGTAAACCGTATGTATTGACTCTCCATTGTAAACCGTATGTATTGACTCTCCATTGTAAACCGTATGTATTGACTCTCCATTGTAAACCGTATGTATTGACTCTCCATTGTAAACCGTATGTATTGACTCTCCATTGTAAACCGTATGTATTGACTCTCCATTGTAAACCGTATGTATTGACTCTCCATTGTAAACCGTATGTATTGACTCTCCATTGTAAACCGTATGTATTGACTCTCCATTGTAAACCGTATGTATTGACTCTCCATTGTAAACCGTATGTATTGACTCTCTATTGTAAACCGTATGTATTGACTCTCCATTGTAAACCATATGTCAAACGATGCATCCGGTTGTGTCCGTTTTGCGTCTTGTACGGTTTTGTCAGTTTTTTCCCTGAACGGTTTTTGGTCCGGGTGAAAAAAAACTTATTGAAACATATACTTTTTTTGGAATTCTTTTTTAACATGGGAGTCAATATGGAACCCTACAGACCTGTATGTGCGTACGGTTCCATCCGGTTTGCACCATCCAGTTTTTGACTTTGCACAGTTTCATATCTTGGAATTTTATTCATCATGCAGTGAAAAGTTAAAAACGTATACGCTTTTTTTTTTCCTTTAAAAAAACGGATGCAATGGGACATTTTTCAAACCGTGTACGGGTTAAAAGGGGTACTCCGGTGGAAAACATTTTTATTTTTTTTTTTTTAAATCAACTGGTGCCAGAAAGTTAAACCAAATTGGAAATTACTTCTATTTAAAAATCTTTACCCTTCCAGTACTTTATTTTTTATTTTTTTATTTCTTTTCTGTTTGACCACAGTGCTCTCTGCTGACACCTGATGCCCGTGTCAGGAACTGTCCAGAGCAGCATAGGTTTGCAATGGGGATTTCCTCCTCCTCGGACAGTTCCTGATACGGGCATCAGGTGTCAGCAGAGAGCACTGTGGACAAGACAAAAAAGAAATTCAAAAAGAAAAGAATTTCCTCTGTAGCATACAGCTGCTAAAAAGTACAGGAAGGGTAAAGATTTTTTAATCAAATTGATTTACAAATCTGTTTATCTTTCTGGCACCAGTAGATTTAAAAAAACATTTTTCCCATCGGAGTACCCCCTTTAAAATGTGTACACACGTTTTGATACAGTTTAGTCAGGTTTTGAGGAATCAGTTTTTGATCAAAAACCTGATACGGAAACTGTATTGCAAAAACGTGGTGTGAACCCGGCCTAAGAAGGTGTCAGAATGTTTAGACAGATGTCCTGCCGCTGGAGCCTGATCGGTGTTCCGCTTTAAAGAGAGGGGTGATCTGTGACTGTTGGGTGGATCAGCGATAGTAATATCCATGGTAGACGGACGAGACAGACTCCATTACTGATCTATTAATATTCAGTCCCCTCTATTAGTGACACGGTGGGGGGCGAGCAGTAACCTTGTGAGGGTCAGGAGATTGGGATCTCACGGGAATCCTCCTCCCGCAGGCCCTGGAGCACCAACACACAAGACGCCTCATCCTTAGCGCCCCCTCCCCACAATTAGTCAGAACAGGCATTATATGCATTTGGTCTAAAGCAGTGTTTCCCAACCAGGGTGCCTCCAGCTGTGGCCAAACTACAACTCCCTGGGAGTTGTAGTTTGGCCACAGCTGGAGGCACCCTGGTTGGGAAACACTGGTCTAAAGTGTCCATCTCCTGGTCCTGCAGTCTTAAAGGGGTATTCCAGGAAAAAAAAAATTATAATTATAAATATATATATATATATATATATATATATATATATATATATATATATATATATATATATATATATATATATATATACATATACACACACACACACACATCTCTCTATATATTATTATAATAAATATATCTCTATCTCAACTGGCTCCAGAAAGTTAAACAGATTTGTAAATTACTTCTATTAAAAAAATCTTAATCCTTCCAGTACTTATGAGCTGCTGAAGTTGAGTTGTTCTTTTCTGTCTAAGTGCTCTCTGATGACACCTGTCTCGGGAACTGTCCAGAGTAGAAGCGAATCTCCATAGCAAACCTCTTCTACTCTGTGCAGTTCCCGAGACAAGCAGAGATGTCAGCAGAGAGCACTGTTGCCAGAAAGAAAACAACAACTCAACTTCAGCAGCTGATAATTATTGGAAGGATTAAAAGGGGTACTCCCGTGGAAATTCTTTTTTTTTTTTTTTTTTTTTTTTTACTGGTGCCAGAAAGTTAAACAGATTTGTAAATTACTTCTATTAAAAAAAATCTTTACCCTTCCAGTACTTTTTAGCAGCTGTATGCTACAGAGGAAATTATTTTCTTTTTTAATTTATTTTTTGTCCACAGTGCTCTCTGCTGACACCACTGTCCATGTCGGGAACTGTCCAAAGCAGGAGCAAATCCCCATAGCAAACCTGGCAGTTCCTGAAACGGACAGAGGTGTCAGCAGAGAGCACTGTGGACAAGACAAAAAAGAAATTCAAAAATAAAAGAATTTCCTCTGTGGCATACAGCTGCTGAAAAGTACTGGAAGGGTAAAGATTTTTTTTTTTAAGAGTAGTCATTTACAAATCTATTTAACTTTCTAGCACTAGTTGATAAAAAAATAAAATAAAAAGTTTTCCACGGGAGTACCCCTTTAATCCTTCCAATAATTATCAGCTGCTGAAGTTGAGTTGTTCTTTTCTGTCTGGCAACAGTGCTCTCTGCTGACATCTGTTTGTCTCGGGAACTGCACAGAGTAGAAGAGGTTTGCTATGGGGATTTGCTTCTACTCTGGACGGTTCCCGAGACACGTGTCATCAGAGAGCACTTAGACAGAAAAGAACAACTCAACTTCAGCAGCTCATAAGTACTGAAAGGATTAAGTTTTTTTTTAAATAGAAGTAATTTACAAATCTTTCTGGAGCCAGTTGATCTATAAAAAAAAGTTTTTATCTGGATAACCCCTTTAACCACATATTCTGACCTAGAAGGGCTCCGGGTAAGGCCTCTTTCAAGCATGTTTATACTTCAGTCCGTGCCCGACCGCAGGTTTAACAGAACAGACCTGAAACCATCATGGTGATCTAAAATGCTGCCCCCAGTAGGGTTGCCACCTTTCTTGCAAAAAAATTAATGAATAAATAAATACATACTGGCCATGCTAATTTGCATAATTAATTATATATGCGTGACATCACAGGATGCACATATGCGGGGGAAATTTTGACCCCTATAAACTTTCTAATTTCTTCTTATACGAGCTCATTTTTTGTGTCCCGTTCTGTAGTTTAACGGTTCAATTTTTGTTTCCATGTGACTTTTGGATCACTTTTTATTTTTTTATTAAATTCGGGAGTTGCAGTTAGTTACTGACTACAACTCCCAGCATGTCCTGATACAGACTGTGGCTCAGCAGCTGCCCCAAATGAAAACTACAACTCCCAGCATGTTGGACTATACAGTAGTATATAGTGTAGGTCAGTGTTTTTCCAACCAGGGGTGCCTCCAGCTGTTGCAAAACTACAACTCCCAGCATGCCTGGACAGCCAACGGCTGTCCGGGCATGCTGAGAGTTGTAGTTTTGCAATATCTGGCGGTCCGCAGGTTGAAGACCACTGGTATAGAGTGTCAGCGCCGGTGGCAGCAACAAACTGGAGGATAGGGATGGGGACAGCGCTGGGCTGATAATTAATTGGGGGCAGAACAGCGCTCGCGGGCAACATATGATTAGTTCCCCGATGTGGGGACAGCGCAGCACTGGGCTAATTCATTCATTCATTCCCAAGGGGCCAAACCGGTATTGCTGTATGAGTTAAAATTCATATCGTGCAGCACAAAAATGTCGGTATTCGGTATGAACCGGTATATATACCGCCCAACCCTACCAGAGATCAACCCCAACTAGGGATCGACCGATTATCGGTATGGACGATATTATCGGCCGATTATCACGATTTTGGGCATTATCGGTATCGGCAATTACCTTGCCGATAAGCCGATAATGCCCCGCCCCCCGCACCGCACTGCCCCCCCGATTCGCCGCCCTGCACCGCGACCGCCCCCCGTAGTGCTGGGCGGTATACCGGTATGGATTTTTGCACATACCGCTATATCGGTCGGGCCCCTCCCCCACCCTCCGAGTCAATAAAAAAAAAAAATTAAACTTACCCGTAATGGGGTGGTCCGGGCCATCCATCCTGTAGTGTCCATCGGCATTCCGGGTGGAGGGTGAACCGGTCCGGGCTGTCCTTCACCGGGGGTCCTCTTCTCCACTCCGGGCAGGCTCCGGCCTAGTACGCTGCATAGACGCCGCTACGCCGTGACGTCAGGTGCGTCGCTGCGCACGGGCGTCACTGCGCAGCGGCGCCTATGCAGTGTACTAGGCCGGAGCCTGCCCGGAGTGGAGAAGATGACCCCCTGAGAAGAAGGACAGCCCGGAACGGTGCACCCTCCACCCGGAATGCCGCCGGACACTACAGGAAGGGAGGATGGTCCGGACCACCCTGACAGGTAGGGGGGAGAGAAGTGGGTGGTGGTGGTGGCAGCCTATGGCACCGCAAAAGCCACCGCAGTGCATTGATTTAAAGCGCCCGCTTTAAATCAATGCTCTGCAGCGGTGTCGAGGGGGGATAAATAGCCGATAACTTATACCGGAATATCGGTATAAGTTATCGGCTATCGGCCCTAACCTCCACCGATTATCGGTATCGGCCCTAAAAAAACGATATTGGTCGATCCCTAACCCCAACCACGGCCGACTGTACACTATACCAGAGGGGGCACAAAATAAACACAAGTATAATATATCACACACATATACTATATCTAGGGTCCTGGACACACAATCGTCATGGAAACCGGACGCGTCCGTCATCAGATTCAATTCCACAGAGCACAGCGCCGACTACGAAGTTGCAGCCCTTTAAAGATTGTGGGACTAATGCTAAAGAGCCGCCAGTGCATAATGGGAGTTGTAGTATTACAGCCACTAGAGAGTCACAAGTTAGGGGGGGGGGGGGGGGTACTGAACCCAAATGTCAGTAAAAGAGTCTACATGATGTAAATAAGTGCCCAGTAGATTCTGACAGTCACTTAAGGGGGGGTTGTGTGTATATAGACTCGATTGGTCTGTTTTGCCTCCAGGAAAATCGATCACCGGATAGATAGAGAGAGATAGAGATATATATATATATATATATATCTCTATCTCTATCTCTCTCTCTCTCTCTCTATCTATCCGGTGATCGATTTTCCTGGAGGCAAAACAGACCAATCGAGTTGCGATTCCGATGCGCCTATAACCCCCCCCCCCCCCCTTCTAGTGAAAATAAACTCAGACAGAACTGGCTAATTAAAGTACTAAATACGGTAGATGGTTTTTGTGTAACGTGTACATATTGGATGTAAGGGGTCAGTCACACCCATGTCCACTACCTTGGGTGGCATTTTACCCTGGTCTCCCTTTTTGTCATCCCCCAGTAGAAGCCCCTGTCACCATCTCCTCTTTTGACACAATGGTTTCCTCCAGTACCCGCCCGTCGTCCCCCTTGGTCTCCTCCAGTGATTATCCCCCGTTATCCCCCTTTACCTCCTCCTGTGACCCCCACCCACCCGTTAATCCCCTCTGGTCCCTTCCAGTGATTTACCCCCTTTGTCTCCTCCTGTGACCACCCACCTCTTATTCCCCTTGGGTCTCCTTCAGGGACCACCCCTTGGTCTTCCCCAGTGATTTCCCCCCCCCCATAATTCCCCTTTGGTCTTCTCTAGTGACACCCCCCTCCTCTTGGTCTCCCCCAGTGATTTCCCCCTCCTGTCATGCTCCTTGGTCTCCTCCAGTAACATCCCCCCTATCATCCCTCTTGGTTCTTACCTATGACATCCCCCCCTATCATCCCTCATGGTCCCCTCCTGTGACCCCCCCCCCCCCCCCCCGCACCAATAATTCCCGTTTGGTATCTTCTAGTGACACCCCCTCCTGTCATGCTCCCTGGTCTCCTAAAGTGACATTCCCCCTATCATCCCTCTTGGTCCCCTCCTGTGACCCCCCCCCCCCCATAATTCCCCTTTGGTCTCCTCTAGTGACCCCCGTATCATCCCTCATGGTCCCCTCCTGTGACACCCCCCCCCCCCATAATTCCCCTTTGGTCTCCTCTAGTGACCCCCCTATCATCCCTCATGGTCCCCTCCTGTGACCCCCCCCCCCCATAATTCCCCTTTGGTCTCCTCTAGTGACCCCCGTATCATCCGTCATGGTCCCCTCCTGTGACCCCCCCCCCCGCCCGCCCCAATAATTCCCCTTTGGTATCTTCTAGTGACACCCTCCCCTATCATCCCTCTCGGTCCCCTCCTGTGACACCCCCCCATAATTCACCTTTGGTCTCCTCTAGTGACACCCCCCCCCCCCCCCTATCATCCCTCTTGGTCCCCTCCTGTGACCCCCCCCCCCCCTTCGTAATTCACCGTGGTCTCCTCTAGTGACCCCCCCCCCCACATAATTCCCCTTCGGTCTCCTCTAAAGACAGCCCCCCCCCCCCTCCCTCCCTCCCCCTCCTCTTGGTCTCCCCCCTCCTGTCATGCTCCTTGGTCTCCTCCAGTGACACCCCACCCCTCTGTCATCCCTCTTGGTCTCGCCCCGCACTCACCTGGGTCCCCACCACCACGATCTGCGGCAGCTGGATGACGTCGGACCCCACCGTGTTGAACACATCCTGCAGCTTGTTAATTACGGGGATGAGCGCCTCCATGTCTCAGGCCTGTGTGGGGCGATGAATGGAAGGAAGGGGGCGCCACTGCTCTCCACCAGCCGGCTCCACCGCTAAGCAACCATTTACCCGGCCCACGAGCCTTTGCGACAGGGAGGGAACGGGGGGAAAGCAGCGCGCATGCGCAGGACACAAGGCACGCCGGGAACTGTAGTCTTTGTCACTAGACGGGTACGTCCTCCACGCCTTGTATTTGGTTTCCTTAGTTTCCTCTTCTTTCCCACCCTCGCAGTGTGAACAGAGCGACCAATACTAGATCGTGCTCAGGCGGTTATATTAGTATTTTATATCTCTTTTGGGCTAGACTTGAGGTGTTTTGACCACAGTTAAAATGTCCGCTGGAAGCGTAATAAGGAAGAAGACCGGAAATGCGTCACATGATAAACCGGAAGGTGGTTTTCAAAGGTTCCTGAAAGTGACATTGGGCGGTAAGACCGGCGGAGGCGGCGTCCTCTCTTATTACTGATGTATTTCTTCACAAAAAAACACGAAAATATTAGGAGTTATTTCGCGATATTTATATAATGTCTCATTCTTCCAACAGTTCCAGTTTTAGCAGGAATGTTATGTGACCTAGACCTAAAGGGGGCGGGGTTAATACAAATTATTCCTGGATGACCCTATTGGAAGGGGGTTTTGGGGGCCAAAAGTAGGTAACAAATTTGTTTGGTATCGGGTTGAGAGGGTCCTAGAGGCGGGGCCAATGGACAATAATAGTGCCCAATAAACCCATAGATCAGTGGTCTTCAACCTGCGGACCTCCAGATGTTGCTAAACCCAGCATTCTGGGAGTTGTAGTTTTGCAACATCTGGAGGTCCGCAAGTTGAAGACCACTGCCATAGATGAATACCTTTAAGGCTAGGTTCAGACTACGGAATTTCCGCCTGCAATTCCGCTTGCTAAAATGTACTGTATAGTGAATGGGTTTCCGTTCACAAATTCACGCTTCGGAATTTGTGAACGGAAAATCCGCTTGGAAACTTCCGCCTGAAGAATGGCGTTGCTAAAAAAAAAACATGCAAGTCAATGGGATTTCCGTGCACCTATTCATACTTCTAATTTTTTCACTCGGAATTTGCGTGCCTAATTTCCGCTTGAAAATTTCTGCATGAAGAAAGGGGGTGCTCTTTCTTCAGACGGATTTCTGCCGCAGATCCCATTGACTTCAATGGCACTCTCATTTCCCGGCGGCTTTTTGTTCGAACGCGGAACGTAGGCAGATTGAAAGCAGATTGCATGCGGAAAATCCTTACGGATTTGAGTCAGAAATGTAAATATGATCAGCCCACTGGTTCTTGGACTATCCCACATTGTTCCTTCTAAATACGCTCCTTATCCAGTTTGCAATCTCCATTTTCCTTTTTGGTCAAGGAGTTGTGCTTTTTCTTGCGGCTTAGTGTTTTGCTTCCTTTCAGCTTTTTCTCCGCACTAATTTGATATAATGTCGGATCTTACTTCCCCAGCCAGCCATTGGCTGTCCGGGCATGCTGGGAGTTGTAGTTTTGCAACAGCTGGAGGGCCTACTGTAGGTATAGTATATTATACAGACCCCCGTCCATCCCAGAACCCTGACTCCCCTTCCCAGTTGCTGCAGGGACCGTCCGGGGAGGGTGGTCCGGGCCATCCATCCTTCCGGTAGTGTGGCGTTCCGGGTGGAGGGTGAACCGTTCCGGGCTGTCCTTCTTCTCCGGGGGTCATCTTCTCCACTCCGGACAGGCTCCGGCCTAGTAACGCTGCATAGACGCCGCTGCGCAGTGACGCCCGTGCGCAGCGATGCACCTGACGTCACGGCGTAGCGGCATCTATGCAGCGTTACTAGGCCGGAGCCTGTCCGGAGTGGAGAAGATGACCCCCGGAGAAGAAGGACAGCCCGGACCGGTTCACCCTCCACCCGGAATGCCACCGGACACTACAGGAAGGATGGATGGCCCGGACCACCCCCATTACGGGTAAGTTAATTTTTTTTTATTGACTCGGAGGGTGGGGAGAGGAGCCCGACCGGTATAGCGGTATGGGCAAAAATCCATACCGTGGGAGAAAAAAAAACGGTATCCGGTTCATATCGGTATACCGCCCAGCACTAACTTGCACATCACAGTGTGTCTCCTGGTAGCGGCAGATTGCCACTATTAGCAGGCACAAAGAGGGCAGCACTTTAGGGGCCTTTGTCAGCGGATCCGCAGCTGCGAATCCGCTGACAAATACGCCCGTGTGAATGCACCCTTAGGGTGTATTCACACATAGGCTGCAGATTTTCTGCTGTGTTCAGTCAATTAGTTTACATTGAAATCGTAGCTTCAAATCCTGCGCATCAAATATTTGCAGAATACTGTACGTGTGAATAGTCCCTTAACATCTTGGAGACTAAGGGCGTACAGGTACTTAAGGATCAAGGGCGTACCTGTCGCCCTGGTCCCATTACCTGGGTTTGAAGCATGCTCACGAGCAGCTGAGCATGCTTTAAACCCAGTTGGTCCCAACTGCTATCAGCAGCCAGGACCCACGTTAAAGGGGTACTCCAGTGAAAAACTTTTATTTATTTTTTTTTTTTTAAATCAACTGGTGCCAGAAGGTTAAACAGATTTGTAAATTACTTCTATTAAAAAATCTTAATCCTTCCTGTACTTATTAGCTGCTGAATACTACAGCGGAAATTCTTTTCTTTTTGAAACACAGAGCTCTCTGCTGACATCACGAGCACAGTGCTCTCTGCTGACATCTCAGTCCATTTTAGGAACTGTCCAGAGCAGCATATGTTTGCTATGGGGATTTCCTTTTACCCTGGACAGTTCCTAAAATGGACAGAGATGTCAGCAGAGAGCACTGTGTTTCAAACGGAAAATAATTTCCACTGTAGTATTCAGCAGCTAATAAGTACAGGAAGGATTAAGATTTTTTTAATAGAAGTAATTTACAAATCTGTTTAACTTTCTGGCACCAGTTGATTTAAAAAAAAAAAAAAAAGTTTTTCACCGGAGTACCCCTTTAATACCGGGCACCGCCATTCGGGCCAATGTCCAGCATTAACCCTTTAGACGCCGCGATCAAAGTTGACTGCCGCTTCTTAAACGAAAGTAAAATGATCCCGGCAGCTGTGAAACCGCATGTCCCGATCAGCTGAGAGAATGGCGGGAGGGCCCTTACCTGCCTCCTCGCCGTTTGATCTATCTTCTGATGCTCCAGCACCGATTACACTGATCAATGCTATGCTATGGCATAGCATCGAACAGTATATGCAATCAAAAGATTGCGTGGTATAGACCCCTATGGGGACTAAAAAAAAATGTAAATAAAATAACGCCATAAAAATAATCATATGTGGTACCGCCGTGTGCGTAAATGTCCGAACTATTAAAATGTAACGATAGCTAAACTGCATGGTCGATGGCGTACACGTAAAAAAAATACCAAAATCTAAAATTGTGCATTTTTGGTCACTTCATATACAATAAAAAAAAATAATAAAAAGCGATCAAAAAGTCCCATCAAAATAAAAACCAATAAAAACTACAGACCATGGCGCTAAAAAATGAGCCCTCATATAGCGCCGTATGCAGAAAAATAAAGTTATAGGGGTCAGAAGATGAGAATTTAAAAAATACAAATTTTGGTGCATGTAGTTATAATTTTTTAAAGTAGTAAAATAAAATAAAACCTACAATAATTGGGTATCCTTGTAACCGTATGGACCTACAGAATAAAGATATGGTGTCATTTTTATCAGAAAATGCTCTGCGTAGAAACGGGAGCCCCCAAAATGTACAAAATGGTGTTTGTTTTTTTCATTTCACACAACAAATAAGTTTTTTTTTTTTTTTTAACGCAGATTATGTTACAAAATAAGTAAAGTCATTACAAAGTACAATTGGTGACGCAAAAAACAAGCCCTTATGTGGGTCTGTAGGTGCAAAATTGAACATGTTATGATTTTTAGAAGGTGAGGAGGAAAAAACGCAAGCGCAAAAATGAAAATGTCTTAAGGGGTTAAAATTGTTTTGATTGGCAAAACATTATGAGAATTATTCTCTAATAAAGTCATATAACACCGATTTGAAAAAAAAAAAGACTGAGTGGGAGATTTATCAAAACCTGAGTAGAGGAAAGTTGACCTGTTGCCCATAGCAACCAATCAGATCGCTGCTTCTTTTTTTCACAGGCCTTGTTAAGAATGAAAGAAGCCATCTGATTGGTTGCTATGGGCAACTGGTCAACTTTCCTCTACTCAGGTTTTGATAAATCTCCCCCTGAATCTTTTAGGGTGTACAGGTCTAATTAGCTGGGTCCTTAAGGGGTTAAGAGTATCTTTTGTGATACCATCTGCTCAGTGTATCCAATCCTTTCCTGTGTGATACAGTATGCTCAGTGTAGCTAATTCTATCTTGTGTGATACTAGCTGCTGAGTGTATCTAATCCTATTCTGTGTGATACTATCTGCTCAGTGTATCCAATCCTATTCTGTGTGATACAGTATGCTCAGTGTAGCTAATTCTATCTGGTGTGATACTAGCTGATACTAGCTGCTCAGTGTATCTAATCCTATCCTAGATGTGTCTATCTGCTAAATGTATCCAAGCCTGTCCTGTGCGATACTATCTCTTCAGTGTGATACTGTGCTGAGCCAATTTATCCAACCCTATCCTACATGATACTATTTGTATCTAATTCTATCCTGCATGATACCATCTGCTCAGTGTATCCAATCCTATCCTGCATAATACTCTCTGCTCAGTGTATCCAATCCTATCCTGCATAATACTCTCTTGCTCAGTGTATCCAATCCTATCCTGTGTGATACAGTCTGCTCGGTGTAGCCAATCCTATCTTGCATACTACCTGCCCAGTGTATCCAAGCCTGTCATCCATGATACTATTTGTATCTAATTCTATCCTGCATGATACTGCTCAGTGTATCCAATCCTATTCTGTGTGATACTATCTGCTCAGCGTATCCAATCCTATTCTGTGTGATACTATCTGCTCAGCGTATCCAATCCTATTCTGCGTGATACTATCTGCTCAGTGTATCCAATCCTATTCTGCGTGATACTATCTATTCAGTGTATCCAATCCTATTCTGTGTGATACTATCTGCTCAGTGTATCCAATCCTATTCTGTGTGATACTATCTGCTCAGCGTATCCAATCCTATTCTGTGTGATACTATCTGCTCAGTGTATCCAATCCTATTCTGCATGATACTATCTGCTCAGTGTATCCAATTCTATTCTTTGTGATACTATCTGCTCAGTGTATCCAATCTTATTCTGCATGATACTATCTGCTCAGTGTATCCAATCCTATTCTGCGTGATACTATCTGCTCAGCGTATCCAATCCTATTCTGCGTGATACTATCTGCTCAGTGTATCCAATCCTATTCTGCGTGATACTATCTGCTCAGTGTATCCAATCCTATTCTGTGTGATACCCTGCTTAACCATTGTATCCAATCCTATTCTGTGTGATACCCTGCTTAACCATTGTATCCAATCCTATTCTGTGTGATACCCTGCTTAACCATTGTATCCAATCCTGTCCTGTGTTTATATAAAAAGATGGATCAATAATAAATTATAAACAGTTGAGCCTCTGAGGCGGACATAAAAACACCTCAAAAAGTCATAATTTGTGACCCAATTTATCTTGTGCGATGAGTAAAACATAGTACAAAGGTTTAGGCAAAATATATACAATTTATTATACTATAAAGTATCATAAAATAGATACATTTTATCATCAGAAAAACACCTGATTTTATTGTAGTACCCAGATTTGGCCACAAGATGGCGTTCTGCTTTAGGACAAAATTATGACAATAATACCAACTTTAAGCACAGGAGGGCAGCATAACCACCCTGTGTACTTTCATGGGATCTTAAGCTTCTGATCTTTGCAATATTGGTAGTTTACAATATACAGAATACATGTTCTGAGGATAAACTATAAACAAATATCTGGTACGTTGTTTATTGCACTGCTCTTCTTACCAGCAGTAAGGGCTCATTCACACTATGGAATCTCCTGGGCGACACTCCATCTGGTGCGGTCACTTGCAAAACAGGCCGGCGCTAGGACCACTCGGAAATGTGCTGTCTCAATAGACAGCAACTCTGGTGGAATCCGCTGCCTGTCATTAGCAGAGAGTGTCCGACTACTAATAGCAGCCGACACTCACGGCTATGAAGAGAGTGCAGATCCCCCCTGCTCAGCGTTTGGAATAAACTGTTCCGAATGCTGGAGACGGCGCCGGCAGCTCGTGATGTCATAGCCCCCCTCCTCATCACGCCCCACCCCCTCAATGCAAGTCTATGGGAGGGGGCGTGACAGACGTCACGCCCCCTCCCATAGACTTGCAACGAGGGGGCGGGGCGTGACATAATGAAGGGGCGGAGCTATGACATCACAAGCTCCCGACTTCAGCGGAACAGTTTGTTCCAAACGCTGAGCAGCGGAGTACCCCTTTAAGGCATCAGGGCGTACAGGTACGCCCTTTGTGCTTAACCCCTTAAGGACTGAGCCCTTTTTCACCTTAAGGACTCGGCCATTTTTTGCAATTCTGACCACTGTCACTTTAAACATTAATAACTCTGGAATGCTTTTAGTTATCATTCTGATTCCGAGATTGTTTTTTCGTGACATATTCTACTTTAACTTAGTGGTAAAATTTTGTGGTAACTTGCATCCTTTCTTGGTGAAAAATCCCAAAATTTGATGAAAAATTTGAAAATTTTGCATTTTTCTAACTTTGAAGCTCTCTGCTTGTAAGGAAAATGGATATTCAAAATATATATTTTTTTTAATTCACATATACAATATGTCTACTTTATGTTTGCATCATAAAATTTATGAGTTTTTACTTTTGGAAGACACCAGAGGGCTTCAAAGTTCCGCAGCAATTTTCCAATTTTTCACAAAATTTTGAAACTCGCTTTTTTTCAGGGACCAGTTCAGGTTTGAAGTGGATTTGAAGGGTCTTCATATTAGAAATACCCCATAAATGACCCCATTATAAAAACTACACCCCCCAAAGTATTCAAAATGACATTCAGTAAGCGTTTTAACCCTTTAGGTGTTTCACAGGAATAGCAGCAAAGTGAAGGAGAAAATACACAATCTTCATTTTTTACACTTGCTTGTTCTTGTAGACCCAATTTTTGATTTTTGCAAGGGGTAAAAAGGAGAAAATTTTTACTTGTATTTGAAACCCAATTTCTCTCGAGTAAGCACATACCTCATATTTCTATGTTAATTGTTCGGCGGGCGCAGTAGAGGGCTCTGAAGGGAAGGAGCGTCAAATGGTTTTTGGGGGGCATGTCACCTTTAGGAAGCCCCTATGGTGCCAGAACTGCAAAAAACCCCACATGGCATACCATTTTGGAAACTAGACCCCTCAGGGAACGTAACAAGGGGTTAAGTGAACCTTAATACCCCACAGGTGATTCACGACTTTTGCATATGTAAAAAAAAAAAAAAAATTTTTACCTAAAATGCTTGGTTTCCCTAAAGTTTTACATTTTTAAAACGGGTAATAGCAGAAAATACACCCCAAAATTTGAAGCCCAATTTCTCCCGATTCAGAAAACACCCCATATGGGGGTGAAAAGTGCTCTGCTGGCGCACTACAGGTCTCAGAAGAGAAGGAGTCACATTTGGCTTTTTGAAAGCAAATTTTGCTCTGGGGGCATGCCGCATTTAGGAAGCCCCTATGGTGCCAGGACCGCAAAAAATACCCACATGGCATACCATTTTGGAAACTAGACCCCTCGGGGAACGTAACAAGGGGTTAAGTGAACCTTAATACCCCACAGGCGTTTCACGACTATTGCATATGTAAAAAAAATAAAAAAAATTTTACCTAAAATGCTTCTTTTCCCAAAAACTTTACATTTTTAAAAAGGGTAAAAGCAGAAAATACCCCCCAAAATTTGAAGCCCAATTTCTCCCGAGTACGGCGATACCCCATATGTGACCCTTAACTGTTGCCTTGAAATACGACAGGGCTCCAAAGTGAGAGCGCCATGCGCATTTGAGGCCTAAATTAGGGATTGCATAGGGGTGGACATAGGGGTATTCTACGCCAGTGATTCCCAAACAGGGGGCCTCCAGCTGTTGCAAAACTCCCAGCATGCCTGGACAGTCAACGGCTGTCCGACAATACTGGGAGTTGTTGTTTTGCAACAGCTGGAGGCTCCGTTTTGGAAACCGTGGCGTACCAGACGTTTTTCATTTTTATTGGGAAGGGGAGGGGGGCTGTTTAGGGGTATGTGTATATGTAGCGTTTTTTACTTTTTCTTTTATTTTGTGTTAGTGTAGTGTAGTGTTTTTAGGGTACAGTCACACGGGCGGGGGTTCACAGTAGTTTCTCGCTGGCAGTTTGAGCTGTTGCAGAAAATTTGCTGCAGCTCAAACTTGCAGCCCGATACTTACTGTAATCCTCCGCCCATGTGAGTGTACCCTGTACATTCACATTGGGGGGGACATACAGCTGTTGCATAACTACAACTCCCAGCATGCGCTGACAGACTGTACATGCTGAGAGTTTTAGTTTTGCAACAGCTGTAGGCACACTGGTTATGTATCACGGAGTTTGTGACCTTACTCAGTGTTTCAAAACCAGTGTGCCTCCAGCTGTTGCAAAACTACAACTCCCAGCATGTACGGTGCATGGTGTAAGGTGACTGCTGGGAGTTGTAGTTTGCAACTGCTGGAGGCACACCGGTCGTGAAACACAGTTAGGTAAAAAAAAAACCTCTAAGTTTCACAACCAGTGTGCCTTCAGCTGTTGCAAAACTACAACTCTCAGCAGTCACCGACAGCAAACGGGCATGCTGGGAGTTGTAGTTATGCAACCAGCAGATGCACCACTACAACTCCCAGCATGCACTTTAGCTGTTTGTGCAAGCTGGGAGTTGTAGTTATACAACAGCTGAAGGTACACTTTTCCATAGAAATAATGTGCCTCCAGCTGTTGCAAAACCATAAGTCCCAGCATGCCCATAAGGGAATGCTGGGAGTTGTGGTGGTCTGCCTCCTGCTGTTGCATAACTACAGCTCCCAGCATGCCCTTTTTGCATGCTGGGAGCTGTTGCTAAGCAACAGCAGGAGGCTGTAACTCACCTCCTGCTGTTGCTTCATCGCTGGACTGTCCCTCGCCGCCGCCGTCGCTCCTGGGGCCCCGATCCCAACATTGACGCCGGGGATCGGGGTCCCCAGCACCGGGGTCGTCTTCCCGCACCCGCTCACGCCCTCCGGAAGAGGGGCGGAGCAGGTGCGGGAGTGACACCCGCAGCAGGCGCCCTGATTGGTCGGCCGGTAATCCGGCCGACGAATCAGGGCGATCGTGAGGTGGCACCAGTGCCACCTCACCCCTGCAGGCTCTGGCTGTTCGGGGCCGTCAGAGACGGCCCCGAACAGCCAGTAATTCCGGGTCACCGGGTCACCGGAGACCCGATTGACCCGGAATCGCCGCAGATCGCTGGACTGAATTGTCCAGCGATCTGCGGCGATCGCCGACATGGGGGGGCATAATGACCCCCCTGGGCGATATGCCGGGATGCCTGCTGAACGATTTCAGCAGGCATCCGGCTCCGGTCCCCAACCGGCTAGCGGTGGGGGCCGGAATTCCCACGGGCGTATGGATACGCCCTGCGTCCTTAAGAGGTTAAAGGGGTACTCCATTGGAAAACACAGGTTTTCAAATTAACCGGTTCCAGAAAGTTAAACAGATTTGTAATTACTTCTTTATATAAATATTTTACCTTCCAGTACAGAAAGAATTAGGATTTTTAAATAGAAGTAATTCACAAATCTGTATAACTTTCTGGAACCAGTTGATTTGAAAACTTTAACCCCTTAAGGACTCAGGGTTTTTCAGTTTTTGCACTTTCGTTTTTTCCTCCTTACCTTTTAAAAATCATAACCCTTTCAATTTTCCACCTAAAAATCCATATTATGGCTTATTTTTTGCGTTGCCAATTCTACTTTGCAGTGACATCAGTCATTTTACCCAAAAATGCACGGCGAAACGGAAAAAAAAATCATTGTGCGACAAAATCGAAGAAAAAACGCCATTTTGTAACTTTTGGGGGCTTCCGTTTCTACGCAGTGCATATTTCGGTACAAATGACACCTTATCCTTATTCTGTAGGTCCATACGGTTAAAATGATACCCTACTTGTATAGGTTTGATTTTGTCGCACTTCTGGAAAAAATCATAACTACATGCAGGAAAATTTATACGTTTAAAAATGTCATCTTCTGACCCTTATAACTTTTTAATTTTTCCACGTACGGGGCGGTATGAGGACTAATTTTTTGCAATGTTTTTATCGGTATGATTTTTGTTTTGATCAGACTTTTTATTCATTTTTTAATGGTATAAAAAGTGACCAAAATACGCTTTTTTGGACTTTGGAATTTTTTTGCGCCATTGACCGTGCGGTTTAATTAATGATATATTTTTATAGTTCGGACATTTACGCACGCGGCGATACCACATATGTTTATTTTTATTTTTTTTACACTTTTTTTTTTTATGGGAAAAGCGGGGTGATTCAAACTTTTATTAGGGAAGGGGTTAAATGACCTTTATTAACACTTTTTTTTTACATTTTTTTTGCAGTGTTATAGCTCCCATAGGGACCTATAACACTGCACACACTGATCATTGTTATCCCATAGGGACCTATAACACTGCACACACTGATCTTCTATGCTGATCACTGGTGTGTATTAACACGCCTGTGATCAGTGTTATCGGCGCTTGACTGCTCCTGCCTGGATCTCAGGCACGGAGCAGTCATTCGCCGATCGGACACCGAGGAGGCAGGTAAGGGCCCTCCCGGAGTCCGGTCAGCTGTTCGGGATGCCGCGATTTCACCGCGGCGGTCCCGAACAGCCCGACTGAGCAGCCGGGTCACTTTCGCTTTAGAAGCGGCGGTCAGTTTTGACCACCGTTTCTAAAGGGTTAATACCACACATCGCCGCGATCGGCGATGTGTGGTATTAGCCGCGGGTCCCGGCCGTTGATGAGCGCCGGGACCGACGCGATATGATGCGGGATCGCGGTGCGATCCCGCTTCATATCGCGGGAGCCGGCGCAGGACGTAAATATACGTCCTGTGTCGTTAAGGGGTTAAAGGGGTATTCCAGTAATTTTTTTTATTTGACTATACTACAGGGGCTGTACACTTAGTGTAGTTCATAATATAGTGCCTGTACCTGTGTGTGACGGTTTTCTCACAATTCTTCTGTGATTTTCACCCCAATATTTATTTTTACCAGCATACAAAATGACTGTTGTCTCAGATTTTTCCCAGGTTGCAATGCGGCCGAGACCTGACATCACTAGTCAGCTGATGAGAGGGAGCCTGTCTGCTTCAATGGGTGGAGCGATCGCTTGGTGGGAGAGAGATCAATCTGCAACTAATGCAACAGCTGTAGGCACCCTGATTGAAAACCACAGGTCTTTCGAAGGGATGCAGCTCATTTATGTTTCAATGGGTGGGGTGGCAGATGTGTGGAAGGGAGGAAAATGGAATTATGGGACTTGTAGGCATAGAAGAAAACTCAAACAGGAAATACTAGTTCACAAAAAGCTAGCCACAGTGTTCTGGTAATCTCACAACATAGCTACTTAGCCCCAAGACAAGCGCAGATCCTTCCTAAGCATGTCCATTACTGTCTGCCAGGTATGTACTAAAATCACCTTATGTTGGAGAACCCCTTTAAGTACCAGGACACAAGGGCGTACCTGTATGCCTGATATACTGAACGGGTTTTGTTATCGGGCAGCATTTTTGTGATATCATGGAGCTCCGGTCCTTTGCTGTGCAACACTGCCAGGTTTGGGGATGTGATGTCACAGGCCCACTTATCCAACCACTGGCCTCAGCAGTGTCCCACCTGATTGGATGAGCGGGCCTATGGCGTCACATCACCCAACCTGGAAGTGTTGCACAGCAAGGACCGGGACTCCATGATACCGAAGGGGAGCGAGGAAAGTATGTGGGGTTTTTACTCCTCCCATTATATTTTTGGTACTGAAAAAAACATAATTTACCCAAGGGCTTCTACCAGCCTTAATCCACTGTTCACTAAACTACTAGGCCAGTTTAGGAACACTTAAATAATTTAGGTATATCCCGTTCTGCACTACCCATACCACCTTACAATGCACTTTCTTCTCTTCTAATGGGATTTTGTTTAAGTGAATAGTTAGGCTGCATTCACACCAAGTTTTGTACATACGGGTGCCGGATCCGTCGGGGAAGGGGCAATCCGAGTGCTCCCGTACCCCGGCCGTATCAGCCCCTGACTCCATTAAAAAAAAATTTTAAATCAACTGGTGCCAGAAAGATAAACAGATTTGTAAATTACTTTTACTATTTACATATCTTAACCCTTCCAGTACTTATCAGCTGCTGTATGCTCCACAGGAAGTTCTTTTCTTTTTGAATTTACTTTATGTCTGACCACAGTGCTCTCTGCTGACCTCTGCTGTCCATTTTAGGAACTGTCCAGAGCAGCATATGTTTTCTATGTTTGCTCGTGAAATTCACAAAGAAAAGAACTTGTGGAGTATATAGCAGCACTGGATGGATTAAGATTTTGAAATATTTACAAATTACAAATCTGTAGGCACCAGTTGATTAAACAAATATGTTTTCCAGTGAAGTACCCCTTTAAGGTGTACTCCGCTGCTCAACGTTTGGAACAAACTGTTCCAAACGCTGGAGCCGGCATCGGGAGCTCGTGACGTCATAGCCCCACCCCCTGAATGCAAGTCTATGGGAGGGGGCGTGACAGCAAACGAACACGAGTGCAGCAGGGAGATCGCGGGGGTCCCCAGCAGTGGGACCCCCATGAACAGACATCTTATGCCCTATCCTTTGGATAGGGGCAAAGTACCCTTTTAAGGCTAGGACAAATGACCGTCACGTAACCCCACAGTTGCCATAAATCCATCCAAGATGGATTTCTTGTGACCATTGAGTTGCGGCCACTTGTGGGTTTCAACAGAACCCCATCCACGTGCCTCAGCAGCACGATTCCTGCACGGCGATGATTTACGATGCGTCTCCGAGCCGCAACATCAATATTTTACTTTCAAGATTTTAGAATGAGATTACCACGGTCCGTACCCACCATGCGCCATTTATAATACTTGTGTTTTCTTACAATATTTGGCATTAGGGCCTTTAAACCCCCTCAGCCAGTTGTGACTGGGTGACTTATCTCTGCACCCAGGGGTGTAACTATAGAGGGTGCAGTTGCACCTTTCCATATGAGATCAGTACAGAAGAATTCTAGTTGGGGGCCCTGTTACAGATTTTGCATTGGGTCCCCACATCTTCAAGTTCCGCTTTTGTCTGCAGCCCTTAGGCTGCATTCACACCACGTTTTATACATGTGGGTGCCGGATCCGGTGGGGGGAGGGGTAAACCGGGCACTCCCGTACCCCGGCCAGATTAGCCCGTGACTCCATTTACTTTAATGATCCGACCGGAGTCAAACGGTGACTCCGGTCGGCTCAGTTTTGACCCGTATGCGGTTTTGGACCGGACCTAAAACCGTATTATACGGGGCATTTGATTGTTTCCCATCTAAAATGCAATAATGCAATACAATTTTTTTTTTAACAAACATCCCCCCCCCCCACAAAAATTAAAAAAAAATAAGGAAAACAGGATAAACAGCACATGGAGGTAACCAGCTTTTGGGATTTTATTTCTCATCATAGACAAAGAATCTTTACTGATACAACATTCACATCATCTGGATTATTATTTTTACAGAATACAAATTTGCAGCTATTTACCAGTAAGTAAAGTGCTTCTCGTTCCTTGTACATCAGCTCTCCTGCTCCTCAATGCCAAATATACATATATTACAGTGAATATGTACAACTTCCAAAATCTTCATTGTCATTAAAGGGGTATTCCAGGCCAAAACTTTTTTTTATATATATCAACTGGCTCCGGAAAGTTAAACAGATTTGTAAATTACTACAATTAAAAAAATCTTAATCCTTCCAATAGTTATTAGCTTCTGAAGTTGAGTTATTTTCTGTCTAACTGCTCTCTGATGACTCACGTCCCGGGAGCTGTGCAGTTCCTATGGGGATATTTTCCCATCATGCACAGCTCCCGTGACGTGACATCATCATTGAGCAGTTAGACAGAAAACTTCAGAAGCTAATAACTATTGGAAGGATTAAGATTTTTTAATAGAAGTAATTTACAAATCTGTTTAACTTTCTGGAGCCAGTTGATATATATTAAAAAAGGTTTTGCCTGGAATACCCCTTTAAGGTTTAAAAGGGGTCATTAATTCGTATTAACAATATAGGAGTCTCTTATCATTTTTTTTCGACCCCCCCCCTTTATCTTTATAGGTTGCAGCTTCGTTTTTCTGATGCCGAGCTACAAACCTAGACTAGGAACATTCACTATGGGGTAAAGATTAGACCCGTTTTGCTCTGGTTGTTCCCTTGGGGTTAGAGTCTCCACATATCTGTATGTAAGTGCCCTCACCACCATGTCTGTGTATAGTCACCATAATAGACTTTCATTCTATCGCCGACCATCGCTTGTTCCTTGACCAATCTTGGCTGCTTATAGGAGGGAGTTCTATGTCTAAAATTATTTTACATGAATCTAGAAGAAATAAGAGAACAGTGTAGTTTGGGTACTGCCCCGGCTCCTCACCATATTGATGCCATTCAATCCATGCCAGCTAGAGTTAAAGGGGCATTCCAGGCAAAAACTTTTTTTATATATATATATCAACTGGCTCCGGAAAGTTAAACAGATTTGTAAATTACTACTATTAAAAAAAATCTTAATCCTTCCAATAGTTATTAGCTTCTGAAGTTGAGTTGTTGTTTTCTGTCTAACTTCTCTCTGATGACTCACGTCCCTGGAGCTGTCCAGCTCCTATGGGGATATTCTCCCATCATGCACAGCTCCCGGGACGTGACATCATTATTGAGCAGTTAGACAGAAAACTTCAGAAGCTAATAACTATTGGAAGGATTAAGATTTTTTAATAGAAGTAATTTACAAATCTGTTTAACTTTCCGGAGCCTGTTGAGATATATATATATATATATAAAAGAAAAAATGTTTGCCTGGAATACCCCTTTAAGTTGAAGGACTAATATGAGAGACTGGTAGATCAGGTTCAAGTTTTCTGTGAGGCAATTCCTATAGGTAGAAACCAATCTGTCTGAAATGACTTGGCTTTACAGCTGCAGACTGGCACTGTGCTGACTGCTTGGCATTAGTCATGCTTTTTTGACTCCTATCTCAACCTACGTTATGAATGATTTTTCTCAAAATACATGAGAATAACTAAGGCACCAGAATCGGCGAACCCTGTAAAACCAAATGGGGACGGGTAAGATCCGTACACTTGGGCTGAGCACTGTCTATACTGTGGCTCGGGAGGTCATTGTGCGGTTGTTTTGGCACTTTTGCTTTTAATGTTGTGTTATAACTGTATAGAAGGCATGATGCTGCCGAGTGATGCATTTATGAAGCCTATATTTTTTTACCTGCACCCGTGGTAGTCTACAACTGTGGAGACATATACATTGGCATAGGGGCTGTATACACAAAACACAAAGATAAGTTTATAATGAACCAGGAGAAGAAAGGGTTAAGTTCGGCACTGCAAGACTAAGGTGGATGGCAGCCTGATGTGATGTGGATGGTTCTGAAGTTCCTGTTATGTAGCGTTGGGTGCGGTGGTGCACAAATCCAATAGTATATGAAGGCAATAGCGAAAAAGAAAACAAGGATTGCACTCACCATCCAAACGGTTCTTTATTTCATAGTGTAGGGGTGGAGGCGGGTAGTGAGGGACCGGGACAGACTGTTTCACGCCACCACGGCGCTTCTTCGAGCCGGTATACCGGCTCGAAGAAGCGCCGTAGTGGCGTGAAACAGTCTGTCCCGGTCCCTCACTACCCGCCTCCACCCCTACACCAGCCTGTTATGCCTGACACTATGAAATAAAGAACCGTTCGGATGGTGAGTGCAATCCTTGTTTTCTTTTTCGCTATTGCCTTCATATGCTATTGGATTTGTGCACCACCGCACCCAACGCTACATAACAGAAACTTCAGAACCATCCACATCACATCAGGCTGCCATCCACCTTAGTCTTGCAGTTCCGAACTTAACCCTTTCTTCTCCTGGTTCTTTATAAACTTAAGTCCGGCACTGCAAGACTAAGGTGGATGGCAGCCTGATGTGATGTGGATGGTTCTGAAGTTCCTGATATGTAGCGTTGGGTGCGGTGGTGCACAAATCCAATAGCATATGAAGGCAATAGCGAAAAAGAAAACAAGGATTGCACTCACCATCCAAACTGTTCTTTATTTCATAGTGTCAGGCATAACAGGCTGGTGTAGGCGGGTATTTAGGGACCGGGACAGACTGTTTCACGCCACTACGGCGCTTCTTCGAGCCGGTATACCGGCTCGAAGAAGCGCCGTGGTGGCGTGAAACAGTCTTTCCCGGTCCCTCACTACCCGCCTCCACCCCTACACTATGAAATAAAGAACCGTTTTGGATGGTGAGTGCAATCCTTGTTTTCTTTTTCGCTATTACAAAGATAAGTTTGTTTGCAATGTTGCCTTGTTTAGGTTTGGATGGTCTGTGTAATGTACCTGATATAGTAATTTAGAACCCCTCTTGGGGCCAGTATAGAGTTCTATTCATAAATACCCCATACTCTCTATAGCTATAGTCCCCGGGATATGCTCACCAGGACCATGGGACTTCAGACGGTATTTTACAATGTCTGAATATGTGATTTGTTTAAAGTATTATCCTACAGCGCCATCTGTTTCATTCCAACTCAGCTGCATTCATACGTTTTATTACTGTAACTGGTTCATGTGATCACCAGTCTGACCCAAA
Organism: Hyla sarda; assembly: GCF_029499605.1. Classification (NCBI taxonomy): domain Eukaryota; kingdom Metazoa; phylum Chordata; class Amphibia; order Anura; family Hylidae; genus Hyla; species Hyla sarda. Next base: position 406,212,557 of record NC_079192.1, read on the forward strand.
GAAATTTATAGTACTTATGAGGAAGTGGTTGGTGCTAGGTCACTGTCTTCTTGTGATCTACAGGATGAGGTCATCACCAAGATCACCCAGATAGCTCCTGGCAGCTATCAGACCCCAGGGACCTGGCTCAGGTCCTATTTCTTTGTTCCTGTGAACAGGTTCAACCTGAGCCCCAACTCTATGGTGCAACAGTGAGCATTCTACTGCGCTACCAAAAGCTATCTGGCTGCACAACCCCCTGCTGCTCCAGTGTCTGCTTTGGTGCATTGTGGGTAATGTAGTGTTTACAGTGGACTGGATTGTTTCATAAGAGATTATTTGGCAACCAGTTGAAATATGAAAATCTTAAAAGGGGTACTCCGGTGGAAAACTATCAACTGGTGGCAGAAAGTTAAACAGATTTGTAAATTACTTCTATTAAAAATTCTTAATTCTTCCACTACTTATTAGCTGCTGAATACTACAGAGGAAACTATTTTCTTTTTGGACACAGTCCTCTCTTCTGCCATCATTACCACAGTGCTCTCTGCTGACATCTCTGTCCATTTTAGGAATTGTCCACAGCAGCATATGTTTGCTATGGGGATTTTCTCCTACTCTGGACAGTTCTTTAAATGGACAGAGATGTCCGCAGAGAGATCTGTGTTCCAAAAAGAAAAAGAATTTCCTCTGTAGTATTCAGCAGCTAATAAGTACTGGAAGGATTAAGATTTTTTAATACAAGTCATTTGCACATCTGTTTAACTTTCTGGCACCAGTTGATAAAAAATAAAAAAATAGTTTTCCACGGGACTACCCCTTTAAATATGGTTTCTGCATTGTAATTGCGCAAGGCTGTTGTCTCCATGACACATACAAAAAAAGGTCCACATGCAGTCATGTAATAAATAGGCTCCACCCAGACAGTCTCTGGCACCGCCCCTGCTTAATGGTAATGGTATACTGTGTCGCTTGGATTGGTTTGAGTTTGAATTGTTTTTGGGCTATTAGATAATAAGTGATTTATTTTAAAATAAACCATAATAATCAGTAAGATAGACCCCCACCGACACCAGTGGTGATTGAAATGCCCACCTTCCTATTATGGTGCAAACTATCCATTATAGGAACACTCTGGGTAAAAATGATTGACTATATTATGTCAGGTGCAAGAAAGGGGGGCGGAGCATGACACAGGTATTCTGTCTCTAGTGTTTGTTGAATTCTTTGAGTTATGCCCCACCCCCTCGGAGCCTGAGCTAGTCATAGTATCAGCTTTGCCTGGTGTGTTCCGGATTATGAACTGGCAATGTTACAATGACGAGTCACCGGCTTTTGATAAGAGAAATTGTTGGGCCATTGTTTATCTTAAGGCACTTCAATAAACAAAAATGTAAAGCCCCACTGTGTGAACGGAACCGATAATTTCAGGCAACTGAAGAATTAACTGAAACATAATTTATGAAACGAATTGAAGAGATGATGTATATGAAAGTAAACAAATATAAATAAATGGAATGAGAACTCCACCTATATTTCTTTCACATTGGTTGGGTCTTTGAGCTAGGACTTCAACCATTTACCAAAATAAAAATAAAGGGGAGCTTCACCCCCCCCCCCCCCCCCGATTACGAGAATTGAGGTCAATTGTCCTCTGTGTTAATGGAGCGGTAGTGTGCATGCATGGCCTCTGCACTTACATTAAAGGGGTACGCCGCCGCCCCATCGTTCGGAACATTTTATTCCGAACGCTTGGAGCGGGCGGTGGGGGTACTCTGCCCCTAGACATCTTATCCCCTGTCCAAAGGATAGGGGATAAGATGTCTGATTGCAGGGGTCCCCCCATTGGGAACCCCTTCGCTCCCGGCTGCAGCACCCCAGACATCCGGTGCACGGAGCGAACTTCGCTCCGCGCTGGATGACTGGCGATGCGGGGCGGAGGATCAAGACGTCACACCGCGCCCCCTCAATGCAAGTCATAGACTTGCATTGAGGGGGCGTGGTGTGACATCAAGAGGGGCTTGGTGTGATGTCACAACCCCCACGCCGGCACCCGAACGCTGGGTGCTGCACAGATATTGCGGGGGTCCCAGCTGGGGGACCCCCATGATCAGACATCTTATCCCCCTGTCCTTTGGATAGGGGATGAGATGTCTAGGAGCAGAGTACCCCTTTAACCACAGTAGTGGTCCCCAACCCAGTCCTTTCTTTGTTCTATTCCAATGGAGTAACTGAAAAAGCTGGATTGTTGGTGGGCCTGGAGAACTGGGTTGGGACCATTCCTCTGAGTTCAACGCTTGGCAATGTTCAGAAGACCCATAGACAATGAATGGAGGGGTGGCGGACCATACACTCTGCAGCTTTGTTCACTTAGGGCACAATTGGGCTCAGAGACCTCCACTATTGTCAGACAGGAGGATGTTCCCTATAAGATGTATCTTAACATCAGCAGGATAACAGTCGCCATGTTGTATTACAAAAGGACAATATTTAATTAATAAATAAAAATCTAAGTGCAAATAAAAGTACAGAAATCAATTACTTCTCAATTTACATGAATATTTTGTCTGGATTTCCTTTTATAAATTATCGGGACAGTCCGAGGACCCCACTTCAAGTTTCCATGTGCTTTCTCTACTCCACCATTGTGCCTTTGAATTTTCATGTCCGAGCTCAACGAAAACATTGACAGAATAACATTCGACGATTTCCTCTTATAGCTGATTGTGCAATTATTGATAAGATAACTGAGATCCTATAACATTTTGGGTGATGTCCTTTATATTGATTGTAGGGCTCCCCTAATACTTCTGTTGACACGAAACATCCTCAACTTTAAAGATGTTCTTGTAGGGACTATTTCCTGAAGGTCCATAAATGGCACCATGTAGTGATACTTCCTTTTGGTGAAAGCTTGACTCAAACCAGTAGTCAAAACTATATGTCCACCAAGTATTCTCACCACCCAGATATCCATACCGCCATGTTTATGGATTCTCTGGATTCTCATGGTTGGCACTGAACGAAAGATGCGACCTGGAAATTAAATGAGATTCCATCCCAGGTCAGTAGTCAAATCTGGAAGCCACGTTTGGCTTATCCTTTTTCTCAACTTTCTCAGTCTTGTGTTCATATTGCATTGGGGATTCCAAGCAGGGCCTTAGCCACTACACAGAAGGTTCCAAGTGTCCATCTACAGCACCGTTTTCATCTGCATCCAGCGTGGTCTCTCCTTTCACTGCCATGTTGATAACTCTAAGCCACCTCTGCTTGAGTTCTTCACTGTCAGCCGAGAAGTTGTGTATGGATTTAGACTGTGATAGTTTGAAGCTATAAGGCAGGTCTATTAAACGCGGTGATTCCTCAACAGCGTAACCCAGAAGAGGAATAGTGGCTTGAGCTTTGACATCCTAAAAGCAAAAAATAAAATAAAAACATTGACTATTTGAATAAAGATTTTACCAGGCTGACCAGTTTTATTAACACCCAACTCTACTGCAATAACTACATTTTGATGTGTTTATGGGTGGGGTATAATTTGGGACCACCAACAATAAGACAATACAGACAGCAGAATCCCAGCATGCAAATACAATCATTGTTTTCAAGGAGCATCATGCAATACTTAATTTCCCCTACAGGTGGTGCTGTAGGGAAATTGAACACTTACTGACACATTTTCTGATTACTAAAATCTGCTTTTTTATGGGACACAATCAGAAAGGAATGGTAACCAGGAACTGCAATTCTGTATGCAACATAATATATTAAGTGAACAGCCACTAATATAGGTAGCGGTCAATAGGAATCAGGTCAACGCGGTGCTCAGTGTCTGTAACAGAGACATGATATTCAACTGGAAAAAAGTAGAAGACACGGCAACTCACCAAAATTGACAACTGTAGAACGATGGTTTATTCTGATCCAGAAGAAACAAGTCCATGCCGACACGCTAACAGGAGGGTGAGGGAGAGTGGAACAGGTGCGGGGACAAGGCAACGTCCGTTTCACGTCAAATGACGCATCTTCTGGAAGAAGCGTCATTTGACACGAAACGGACATTGCCTTGTCCCCTCACCTGTTCCACTCTCTTAGCGTGTCAGCATGGACTTGTTTCTTCCGTCTTCACTCCACAGTGGATCAGAATAAACCATTGTTCTACAGTTGTCAATTTTGGTGAGTTGCCACGTCTTCTACTTTTTTCCAGTTGCATATTATTTATGGGACACCCTTCTAACAAAAAAAAACAACTCTTTTTATTATTGTTTGTCTCCATAAAAAGGGTGTTGGACCACTAAGAACAGTTATCCCTATCCACCGTGTATGATCACGGGGGAGGGGGTCAACCACTAGGACCCCGATCTCGAGAACAGCGGTCCGGAGTCTATTCATGTGTGCGCACTGTCACGCCTTAATTGTCTTTAGGACTGGATATAGCTGTGTCTGTAAAGAAGATTTGGAGCTCTGTGTAGGAAAGTGTGTCTCACCTGTGGAGCGCCGTACATGTATAACACAAGAGCCTCGTGTTTGGGTATCACGCACCAGACCTTCTGCCAAGGCTTTGATTTCTCATTATACTGGAGGAAACTACAGATAATGCTGTTTCCTGAGACTTCTGCAGACTCGATCTGAGAATGGCAAAAAATGATAACATTTTAAAAGTATATGTCCATAAAAACTCAATAAATACAATAATAATAATTAATGTTAAATCCTTATTATCGAACTTCCAATATATATATTTTTTTTATTCCATTAAAGTTCCATGAAGACAACACCATATCATAGGCCTTACAGGGGGTGAGGGGCAGGGGAATCTTCCAGCAAATTAATTATATACCTGGCTCTATTCTTGAATGGAAAGTTGCTTTAAAGGGGTACACCGCTGCTAGACATCTTATCCAAAGGATAGGGGATAAGATGTCTGATCGCAGAGATTCCGCCGCTGGGGACCCCTTCTATCTCAGCTGCGGCACCCCAGACATCCGGTACACGGAGCAAACTTTGCTCCATGCCGGATGACTGGCAATGCGGGGCGGAGAATCAAGACATCACAGCCATGCCCCCTCAATGCAAGTCTATGGGAGGGGGCATGACGGCCATCACGCCCCCTCCCATAGACTTGCATTGAGGGGGCGTGGCTGCACTCAACATTCTAAACAAACGCTGATGCAGCAGGGAGATCGCGGGGGTCCCCAGGGGCTGGATCTCCGCAAACAGACATCTCATCCCCTATCCTTTGTATAGGGGATAAGATGTCTAGGGGCGGAATTCCCCTTTAAGAGCTTATGAATAAAATGGCTAATATGTATTACTAGGTTTCTTCTGGCCATCCTTAAAGGGGTTTACCAGGAAAAAACTTTTTTTTATGTATTAAACAGATTTGTAAATGACTTCCATTAAAAAATCGTAATCCTTTCAGTACTTATGAGCTGCTGAAGTTGAGTTGTTCTTTTCTGTCTAAGTGCCCTCTGATGACACCTGTCTCGGGAACTGTCCAGAGTAGAAGCAAATCCCCATAAGCAAACCTCTTTTACTCTGTGCAGTTCCCGAGATAAGCAGAGATGTCAGCAGAGAACACTGTTGCCAGACAGAAAAGAACAACTCAACTTCAGCAGCTGATACATATTGGAAGGATTACGATTTTTTTTTTAATAGAAGTAATTTACAAATCTGTTTAACTTTCTGGAGCCAGTTGATATATAATGAATTTTTTTTTCCTGGAATACCCACTTTAAGCTGAAATGGTTGTCTACCTCTTTACAATGAGACTTTTGAAACTGCAGGGGATTTGTATGGCAGTGCCATAAGTATACAGTCTCACCTCCAGTATGCCCCTCTTCTTCTCTTTCTCCTCACTGTCATTACATCCTTTCAATATATGGTAGCAATCTTTACACACTTTATTCATTTTACCACCATCGTATTCAAGAGGAGCTTTGTAGTCGGAACATTTCCAACAAACCACCTGTAAATAAAACAAGATAAATGGATGTCAGATGTTAGTCCCGCACATAACATGTACAAAAGACGTCATAGAAAGTTATATCCGTTATACAATGAAACCAGGGGAACCCAACCGGGGTACCACAGTCTTAACCTAGACCATGGACGCCATCTTTTTGGACTCCATAGACCTGCCATCGTAGATTCATAAGGCAGAAAGAATACATGTTTATTTTTTTTTATTGGTCTGGGAGTTTTAATTAATTTTAACCCCTTCATGACCCAGCAAATTTAGATTTCTGGCTCATGTTTTTTTCCCTCCTTACATTCTAAGACCCATAACTTTTTTGTTTTTCGACTGACGAAGTTGTATTAGGGCCTATTTTCTGTGTGACGAGTTGGACTTACCAATTATTCACTTTCACTTTTTATCATACAATGTATTACAAAGCCAGAAAAAAATTATATGCGGGGCAAAATAAAAAAATAAAATAAAAATGGAATTGCACAATTTTGTAGGGCAATGAATTTTTCGTCGTTCAAAATACGATAAATCTGACATTCCATATTTATTCTATGGGTCAGTACGATTCCAATGATACCAAACTTGAATAATTTTTGTTTTCGTTTTATTGTTAAAAAAAAATTTAAACCTTGAAATATAAGATAAAAAAAACTTTGTTCATTACCATGTTCTCACCCCTATAACTATTTTTCCACCTACAGAGCTGTTTTAGGTTTTTGCTTTTTGCACCATGAGCTTTAGTTTTTAAAAGGTACCACTATTGTCTAGTTCCGTTTTTTTGACTTTTTATTACATTTTTTGGGGGATGTAATGTAACCAAAAATCTGCAGTTTTGGCGTGTGGAATTTTTTCGTGTTTACACCATTCACCTTGCAGGATCAGATACATTTATAGTTCGGACAATTATACATGAGGCGATACCAAATATGTTTTTTTTTTTTTTTTTTTTTTTTGTACAGTGTTTTATTTAGAAAAGGGGGGGTGATTTGAATTTTTATGAGGGATTTTTGTAAATTTTTAAAAACATTTTTTTACTTTTTTTATACACATCTTTTGGCCCCCCCCCTAGGGACCTATCATAAGCCATCATCAGATGGCTTACATAGATCAATGTATTGCTATGGCATTACATTGATTTATGAAATCTGAGCTTGATTGCTAAGGGCTGCCTAAGTGAGCCCTAAGCAATAACAGAGCCACAGAAGACACCGAGGAGCAAGTAAGACCTCAGGCTTCCCTAGCAATCCATAGCAGCCCCCTTGAGCCAGCGTCGGGAGCTTGGGACGTCATAGCCCTGCCCACTCATGACTTCTCCCATAGACTTGCATTGAAGGGGCGGGGTGTGATGTCATGAGGGGGTGGGGCTATGACATAACGTGTTCAGATCACAGTTTGTTCCAAACGCTGAGCAGCGGAGTACCCCATTAAACACCACACTACCAAGGATAAAACCTCCAAGCCCAGCTTGCCAACAGAGGTAACAAAACATGGCACCATATCAAACCTTGAACATATGCTTTATCAATACCAATGTGAACCGTAAATTTGACTTACATATCCACATGCCCTGCAGTGATGCCTCCTCCTGGTCAGGGCATTAAATTGTTCTTTGCATTTCATGCACATTGTCACTTCATTGTCTCGAATCCACCTTGGGGCCCTTAGTCCTAGTTCAGCAAACTGAAATACAGACAGACATATAAATAATTAGGATAATGTTATTGTATGTACATGGTGACTCCACCAGCAGAATAGTGAGTACAGCTCTGGAGTATAATACAGGATATAACTCACGATCAGTACAGGATCAGTAATGTAATGTATGTACACAGTGACCCCACCAGCAGAATAGTGAGTACAGCTCTAGAGTATAATACAGGATATAACTCAGGATCAGTACAGGATAAGTAATGTAATGTATGTACACAGTGACCTCACCAGCAGAATAGTGAGTACAGCTCTGGGGTATAATACAGGATATAACTCAGGATCAGTACAGGATAAGTAATGTAATGTATGTACACAGTGACCCCACCAGCAGAATAGTGAGTACAGCTCTGGAGTATAATACAGGATATAACTCAGGATCAGTACAGGATAAGTAATGTAATATATGTACACAGTGACCTCACCAGCAGAATAGTGAGTACAGCTCTGGAATATAATACAGGATATAACTCAGGATTAGTACAGGATAAGTAATGTAATGTATGTACACAGTGACCCCACCAGCAGAATAGTGAGTACTGCTCTGGAGTATAATACAGGATATAACTCAGGATCAGTACAGGATAAGTAATGTAATGTATGTACACAGTGACCCCCACCAGCAGAATAGTGAGTACAGCTCTGGAGTATAATACAAGATATAACTCAGGATCAGTACAGGATAAGTAATGGATGTATACAGTGACCCCCACCAGCAGAATAGTGAGTACAGCTCTGGAGTATAATACAGGATAGAACTCAGGATCAGTACAGGATAAGTAATGGATGTATACAGTGACTCCAGTATTTTTTTCTTTAAAGGGGGAACTGTGAAAACAAACTATTACTTCATGACATACGATAATATTGAAGGACACTTTCACAAGATGCCAGACATTGTCAAAAAAACTTACAGGAACTTCCTGTGGCACCTCCTCCATCTTTTTCGCTGTTGCGATCAAAAAGGTTTCATTTCGCTGTTGAAATTCTACAATCGCCGCGCCCAAAGCCTGAAAAGAAGTAATGAAGTAGGTTTGGGAATATGCACCAATGAAGGGGATGTCTCACCCCGACACACATCATTTAAGGACCTTATGGCTTTAACAGGACGGTCCCTCTATATGTACCAGAACGGAAAGCTACTCCATAGAAATGACTGCTTATAATGCTACATTCTCCATTTATCTAGCTGCAGCCTCTCCTCCTCACTACTGGCAGCCATGAAAGCTCCTATAAGGGATAATCCCATTAAAAGAAGTATCACAAAAGGTCCAGTCGCTGCTGCACATAATTTCTGGGTTCAGGGACATGACATCATAGGCCCGCTCATCTAACCAGAGGTGATAAGCATTGATTGGCTGAGCAGGCCTATGATGTCACTCAACCGAAAATTGCTGCACAGCAGATACCAGAGCTTCATGGTTCCGGCAGCGGGAGGAGGGAGAAAAGTAAGTATGTTTCTTTTTTTATTATCTTATCAACTATTTTGCTATCATTCTCTCCTTCCAATCCCCCACCTACTATTATGTTGACTACCTTGCCCCTGATAGTCAAGAGTTTTAAAGGCATTCTCTGCCCCTAGACATCTGTTCCCCTATCCAAAGAATAGGGGATAAGATGTCTGATCATGGGGTCCTGCCACTGCGACCCCCCGTAATCTCCATGCAGCACCCAGTATTCTAAACAGTATCACGCCCCTTCCCATAGACATGAAAGGAGGGGATAAGATGTCTAGGGGCAGAGTACCCCTTTAAGAATTTCCCTTAAGAAAATCACCTTTTTATTTTTCAGCCTAGTGTCAAGGAGACGGAGCAAATCTGCTTAAAGGGGTACTCCGCCCCTGGCATCTTATCCCCTATCGAAAGGAAAGGGGATAAGATGTTAGATCGCCACGGTCCCGCTGCTGGGGAGCCCTGGGATCGCAGCTGCGGCACCCCGCCATCATTACTGCGCAGAGCGAGTTCGCTCTGTGCGTAATGACGGGCGATACAGGGGCCGGAGCAGCGTGACGTCATGGCTCCGCCCCTCATGACATCACGGCCCGTCCCCTTAATGCAAGTCTATGGCAGGGGGCGTGACGACCGCCACGCCCCCTCCCATAGACTTGTATTGATGGGGCGGGCCGTGACGTAACGATGCTCCGGCCCCTGTATTGCCCGTCATTACATGCAGAGCAATCTCGCTCTGCACAGTAATGATAGTGGGGTGCTGCAGCAGCGATCCCCGGGGTCCCCAGCAGCGGGACCCCGGCAATCTGACATCTTATCCCCTATCCTTTGGATAGGGGATAAGATGCCAGGGGCGGAGTGCCACACCCTGGCATCCCTCTTTGCTCACCCTAAGCTTCCAGCTCCTCCTTGAAAGGTGCACTGGGTTTGGCTTACAATCAAAGAGGTGCTTGAAGGTGAAGACGATCAAGGAAGCGTTCTAGGCTATGGCACTTGGGCAGCTGGGCTCCACCTCCTTAACACTTGGCTGAGAAGTAAACAATTTTATTTCTGAGACAATTTTTTTAAAGGGGTATTCCGGGCAAAAACATTTTATACCCTATCCAAAGGATATGGGATAAGATGTCTGATCGTGGGGGGCCCGCTGCTGAGTCAACCCCAACCCCCCCCCCCGTGATCTCCCTGCAGCACCTGTATTCTATGCTAGTGTTGAATCTCCAGATTCGGAAACCTCCGGGTTTCCGAGACTGGGGACGTCACGCCACGCCCCGTCCATTCATGTCTATGGGAGGGGGCGTGATGGCAGTCACACCCCCTCCCATAGACATGAATGGAGGGGGCGTGGCGTGACATCACGTCCCCAGTCCCGGAAACCCGGAGGTTTCCGAAACTAGGGACGCAGTCCCCGCATAGAATACAGGTGCTGCAGGGAGATCACGGGGGGACTCAGCAGCGGGCCCCCCACGATCAGACATCTTATCCCCTATCCTTTGGATAGGGGATAAAATGTTTTTGCCCGAAATATCCCTTTAAGTTTGGCCACCACCATCCATTGTTTTTATACCTTAAGAGCTATCCAATGGTGTCTGAAGATTTTAGGAGGAAATACAGCTAACCGATTCCCTATAAATAGGTTTTGCCATCTCTTTTGGACAAGCTGAACTGCGGGGACTCCAACAAAGAGGACAAAATAAGCTTGTTATTCCCTATCCTGTGGATAAGGATTAACTTCATCGGATGGCCATACCATAAAAATGAAAGTAGCGATCTGATTGGTTGCTATGAGCAACTTTTCCTCTGGACAGGTTTTGATAAATCTCCCCTCATCATCTTTTTATATACCTTATTAGGACAAATCTATGTAATAAAGCGGGATTCTCTGCTCTGTACAACCCTCTATTAAACAGAGTAAAGAGCCACCAACATAGAGCATTTCTTGGACCTACTAATGTGTTACATGGTACTTCATCTTGTATTGCTACCCACAGATGCCCTAATTTCAGCCAGTCATTGGCCCATACCTTGATCCATTCTTGCTTGATTTGTTCGGAGCTGAAATAAAAGATAAAAAAAAGAAGGTATAAATAAACATAAGACTAAAGACCGCGACCTCACCATGCAGAAGAACCCCCACACATTACCTGGCCTGTAACTCCAGCGTCCTCTCTTTACCGGAGATCTGGAAGGTGTGCGGATAGTCCTCGTTCTGCGTCTCCACCACTTTCATACCATCCAGCCCGATCTTTGTTCGCACAGAGTACTTTGTCCCCACCAGACTGAACTTGGGCACACAGTAGAGTAACATGTTGTTAAACTAAAAAGAGAAGAGTTGGTACAATAGTCAGACACGAGATTCCCTCATCTGTAGTAAATCTCATACTTCCCAAAATAGCCTATTGGGGAACATTTCTAAAATATACTGCTATGATGACGTAAAAGGGGGTTATCCTTAGAGCTAAAGTTATCACCTATTAACAGCATAGAAATAATTAGGTAGATTGCTGCCCCCCACCCCAACAGCAGGACCCCCACCGATCCAGAGAATGGAGGTCAAATGTCATCCTAATTAATTGAGAAGTATTTGAACCCTATTCATTCTACCTGGTCCTGTTTAGCCCCACAGAGAACAAATGGAGCGCTGGCTTCACATGGATGCTGTTTCTCCATTCACTCAGGAGACAATTGACTTTCATTCTCCGAATCGGTGGTGGGGGTATTAGTAGTCGGACCCCAACTGATCAGCTTGTTACCCCCATTCTATGGGTAGACGATGACCTTTGATTTTGAGATAACCCCTTTAAGTTAAAGCTGTACCTCGAAGGGAAAAAAAAGTTTTCAACTCAATTGGTGCCAGAAGGTTATACAGAATTGTCAATTACTTCTATTTAATAATCTTAAGACTTCCAGTAGTTATCGGCTGCTGTATGCTCTAGAGGAAGTTGTGTAGTTCTTTCCAGTCTGACCACAGTGCTCTCTGCTGACACCTCTGTCTGTGTCAGAAACTGTCCAGAGCAGGAGAGGTTTGCTATGGGGATTTGCTCCTGCTCTGGACAGTTCCTGACCTGGACAGAGGTGTCAGCAGAGAGCACTGAGGTCAGACACAACTTCATGTGGAGCAGCTGATAAATACTGGAGGATTAAGATTTTAAAATAGAAGTAATTTACAGATCTGTAGAACTTTCTGGCACCAATTAACTTTAATTTACATTTATTTTCTTCTGTGTACCCCTCTCACCTTTTGAGGTTCTAATTCATTTTTTCCCCATAGAGGCAGCATAATAAAACATATAAGCTCAGAGAAGTTGATGCATCTCTTTGCCTCAGGGGGGCGACAAGTAGAAGAGGAAACTGTAAAAAGTATATGAAATCTCGTTTGGCTTGAGGCATGATGGAAGGGGCAATACATTTATGTTATTAAGAATTATCATGACCCTTTAACATAAGAATGACTAACCTGCCTATACTAGTAATAGACATGACGACTGGAATTATTATTCAATTACTAAGACGTACCAGGAAGAGATGTCGCTCTTGGGCTGACGTGTTGCGAGCGGCCAGTTTAAGGATCTGTCCTTCTTTTATAAACTCATTGGAGGGGTGGACAATGTCTTCTTCTTCTCCCAACATTTCATAGACCATCAGTAGCTTCTTCAGACTCTCCTGTAGATCACCAGAAAGCCACAGTGATCAGTAGTGATAGCCATAAGGAACAGAACTGTGAGCCATTCCTGAGGCCCCTGAAACCATACATAGGTAAAGTATATGCCCCCCTATCAGCGAACTGAAGGGTCCCTCATACAGAAGGGCCTTACCCTTAGTGAGCCTATTAATGATTCTTGTTTGACCCATACAAACAGGGAGTTAGGTTACTTGAAATATGAAAGGGAGGGTTCACTTTATGGGATATACTGTATATATAATGTGAGGGGTGGACTCACTTTATGGGAGATACTGTATATATAATGTGAGGGGTGGACTCACTTATGGGAGATACTGTATATATAATGTGAGGGGTGGACTCACTTATGGGAGATACTGTATATAATGTGAGGGGTGGACTCACTTATGGGATATACTGTATATATAATGTGAGGGGTGGGCTCACTTATGGGAGATACTATATATATAATGTGAGGGGTGGACTCTCTTATGGGATATACTGTATATATAATGTGAGGGGTGGACTCACTTATGGGATATACTGTATATATAATGTGAGGGGTGGACTCACTTATGGGATATACTGTATATATAATGTGAGGGGTGGACTCACTTATGGGAAATACTGTATATAATGTGAGGGGTGGACTCACTTATGGGATATACTATATATAATGTGAGGGGAGGACTCACTTATGGGATATACTGTATATATAATGTGAGGGGTGGACTCACTTATGGGAGATACTGTATATAATGTGAGGGGTGGACTCACTTATGGGATATACTGTATATATAATGTGAGGGGTGGAGTCACTTATGGGATATACTATATATAATGTGAGGGGAGGACTCACTTATGGGATATACTGTATATATAATGTGAGGGGTGGACTCACTTATGGGATATACTGTGTATATAATGTGAGGGGTGGAGTCACTTATGGGATATACTGTATATATAATGTGAGGGGTGGACTCACTTATGGGATATACTGTATATATAATGTGAGGGGTGGACTCACTTATGGGATATACTGTATATATAATGTGAGGGGTGAACTCACTTATGGGATATACTGTATATATAATGTGAGGGGTGGAGTCACTTATGGGATATACTGTATATATAATGTGAGGGGTGGACTCACTTATGGGAGATACTGTATATATAATGTGAGGGGGGGAGTCACTTATGGGATATACTGTATATAATGTGAGGGTGGACTCACTTATGGGATATACTGTATATATAATGTGAGGGGTGGAGTCACTTATGGGATATACTGTATATATAATGTGAGGGGTGGACTCACTTATGGGAGTTACTGTATATAATGTGAGGGGTGGACTCACTTATGGGATATACTATATATAATGTGAGGAGTGGAGTCACTTATGGGATATACTGTATATATAATGTGAAGGGTGGACTCACTTATGGGATATACTGTATATATAATGTGAGGGGTGGACTCACTTATGGGATATACTGTATATATAATGTGAGGGGTGGACTCACTTATGGGAGATACTGTATATATAATGTGAGGGGTGGACTCGCTTATGGGATATACTGTATATATAATGTGAGGGGTGGACTCACTTATGGGAGATACTGTATATATAATGTGAGGGGTGGACTCACTTATGGGAGATACTATATATAATGTGAGGGGTGGAATCACTTATGGGATATACTGTATATATAATGTGAAGGGTGGACTCACTTATGGGATATACTGTATATATAATGTGAGGGGTGGACTCACTTATGGGAGATACTGTATATAATGTGAGGGGTGGAGTCACTTATGGGAGATACTGTATATATAATGTGAGGGGTGGACTCACTTATGGGATATACTGTATATATAATGTGAGGGGTGGACTCACTTATGGGAGATACTGTATATAATGTGAGGGGTGGACTCACTTATGGGATATACTGTATATATAATGTGAGGGGTGGACTCACTTATGGGAGATACTGTATATAATGTGAGGGGTGGACTCACTTATGGGATATACTGTATATATAATGTGAGGGGTGGACTCACTTATGGGATATACTGTATATAATGTGAGGGGTGGAGTCACTTATGGGAGATACTGTATATATAATGTGAGGGGTGGACTCACTTATGGGATATACTGTATATATAATGTGAGGGGTGGAGTCACTTATGGGAGATACTGTATATAATGTGAGGGGTGGACTCACTTATGGGATATACTATATATAATGTGAGGGGTGGAGTCACTTATGGGATATACTGTATATAATGTGAGGGGTGGAGTCACTTATGGGATATACTGTATATAATGTGAGGGGTGGACTCACTTATGGGAGATACTGTGTATAATGTGAGGGGGGACTCACCTATGGGAGATACTGTATATATAATGTGAGGGGGGGACTCACCTATGGGATATACTGTATATATAATGTGAGGGGTGGACTCATTTATGGGAGATACTGTATATATAATGTGAGGGGTGGAGTCACCTATGGGATATACTGTATATATAATGTGAGGGGTGGACTCACTTATGGGATATACTGTATATATAATGTGAGGGGTGGAGTCACTTATGGGAGATACTGTATATAATGTGAGGGGTGGACTCACTTATGGGATATACTGTATATATAATGTGAGGGGTGGACTCACTTATGGGATATACTGTATATATAATGTGAGGGGTGGACTCACTTATGGGATATACTGTATATAATGTGAGGGGTGGACTCACTTATGGGATATACTGTATATATAATGTGAGGGGTGGACTCACTTATGGGATATACTGTATATATAATGTGAGGGGGGGAGTCACTTATGGGATATACTGTATATAATGTGAGGGGTGGACTCACTTATGGGAGATACTGTATATATAATATGAGGGGTGGAGTCACTTATGGGAGATACTGTATATATAATGTGAGGGGTGGACTCTCTTATGGGATATACTGTATATATAATGTGGGGGGTGGACTCACTTATGGGAGATACTGTATATATAATGTGAGGGGTGGAGTCACTTATGGGAGATACTGTATATATAATGTGAGGGGTGGACACACTTATGGGATATACTGTATATATAATGTGAGGGGTGGACTCTCTTATAGGAGATACTGTATATATAATGTGAGGGGTGGACTCACTTATGGGATATACTGTATATATAATGTGAGGGGTGGACTCACTTATGGGATATACTGTATATATAATGTGAGGGGTGGACTCACTTATGGGAGATACTGTATATATAATGTGAGGGGTGGAGTCACTTATGGGAGATACTGTATATATAATGTGAGGGGTGGAGTCACTTATGGGATATACTGTATATAATGTGAGGGGTGGACTCACTTATGGGATATACTGTATATAATGTGAGGGGTGGAATCACTTATGGGATATACTGTATATATAATGTGAGGGGTGGACTCACTTATGGGAGATACTGTATATATAATGTGAGGGGTGGAGTCACTTATGGGATATACTGTATATATAATGTGAGGAGTGGAGTCACTTATGGGATATACTGTATATATAATGTGAGGGGTGGACTCACTTATGGGATATACTGTATATAATGTGAGTGGTGGACTCTCTTATGGTATATACAGTATATATAATGTGAGGGGTGGAGTCACTTATGGGATATACTGTATATATAATGTGAGGGGTGGAGTCACTTATGGGATATACTGTATATATAATGTGAGGGGTGGACTCACTTATGGGATATACTGTATATATAATGTGAGGGGTGGAGTCACTTATGGGATATACTGTATATAATGTGAGGGGTGGAGTCACTTATGGGATATACTGTATATAATGTGAGGGGTGGACTCACTTATGGGATATACTGTATATAATGTGAGGGGTGGAATCACTTATGGGATATACTGTATATATAATGTGAGGGGTGGAGTCACTTATGGGATATACTGTATATATAATGTGAGGGGTGGAGTCACTTATGGGATATACTGTATATAATGTGAGGGGTGGAGTCACTTATGGGATATACTATATATAATGTGAGGGGTGGACTCACTTATGGGATATACTGTATATATAATGTGAGGGGTGGACTCTCTTATGGGATATACTGTATATATAATGTGAGGGGTGGAGTCACTTATGGGATATACTGTATATATAATGTGAGGGGTGGACTCGCTTATGGGATATACTGTATATAATGTGAGGGGTGGACTCTCTTATGGTATATACTGTATATAATGTGAGGAGTGGACTCACTTATGGGAGATACTGTATATATAATGTGAGGGGTGGAGTCACTTATGGGATATACTGTATATATAATGTGAGGGGTGGACTCACTTATGGGATATACTGTATATAATGTGAGGGGTAGACTCACTTATGGGAGATACTGTATATATAATGTGAGGGGTGGAGTCACTTATGGGAGATACTGTATATAATGTGAGGGGTGGAGTCACTTATGGGATATACTGTATATATATAATGTGAGGGGTGAAGTCACTTATGGGAGATACTGTAGATATAATGTGAGGGGTGGAGTCACTTATGGGATATACTATATATAATGTGAGGGGTGGAGTCACTTATGGGATATACTGTATATATAATGTGAGGGGTGGACTCACTTATGGGAGATACTGTATATATAATGTGGGGGGTGGACTCACTTATGGGAGATACTGTATATAATGTGAGGGGTGGAGTCACTTATGGGATATACTATATATATATAATGTGAGGGGTGAAGTCACTTATGGGAGATACTGTATATATAATGTGAGGGGTGGAGTCACTTATGGGATATACTATATATAATGTGAGGGGTGGAGTCACTTATGGGATATACTGTATATAATGTGAGGGGTGGACTCACTTATGGGAGATACTGTATATATAATGTGGGGGGTGGACTCACTTATGGGATATACTGTATATATAATGTGAGGGGTGGAATCACTTATGGGATATACTGTATATATAATGTGAGGGGTGGAGTCACTTATGGGATATACTGTATATATAATGTGAGGGGTGGAGTCACTTATGGGAGATACTGTATATAATGTGAGGGGTGGAGTCACTTATGGGATATACTGTATATAATGTGAGGGGTGGAGTCACTTATGGGAGATACTGTATATATAATGTGAGGGGTGGACTCACTTATGGGAGATACTGTATATATAATGTGAGGGGTGGACTCACTTATGGGATATACTATATATATAATGTGAGGGGTGGAGTCACTTATGGGAGATACTGTATATATAATGTGAGGGGTGGAGTCACTTATGGGAGATACTGTATATATAATGTGAGGGGTGGACTCACTTATGGGATATACTGTATATAATGTGAGGGGTGGAATCACTTATGGGATATACTGTATATATAATGTGAGGGGTGGAGTCACTTATGGGATATACTGTATATATAATGTGAGGGGTGGAGTCACTTATGGGATATACTGTATATAATATGAGGGGTGGACTCACTTATGGGAGATACTGTATATATAATGTGAGGGGTGGACTCACTTATGGGATATACTATATATAATGTGAGGGGTGGAGTCATACTGTATATACCAGTAATATGGTGAGTGCACAGTAGACATAATAGGATACACAGGACCCCTAGATCCTCAGTCAGGAGGTTGTTGCCCAATTGCTGCAGTTGAGCCCAGAAAAGTTTGTCTTTCTTCCCATTGTACAAACATATCAGTCACTGTTATATAAGTAGTATATAGCGATCCCATAGTATATAGCGATCCCATAGTATATATAGCGATCCCATAGTATATAGCGATCCCATAGTATATATAGCGATCCCATAGTATATATAGCGATCCCATAGTATATATAGCGATCCCATAGTATATAGCGATCCCATAGTATATATAGCGATCCCATAGTATATAGCGATCCCATAGTATATATAGCGATCCCATAGTATATATAGCGATCCCATAGTATATATAGCGATCCCATAGTATATAGCGATCCCATAGTATATATAGCGATCCCATAGTATATATAGCGATCCCATAGTATATATAGCGATCCCATAGTATATAGCGATCCCATAGTATATATAGCGATCCCATAGTATATATAGCGATCCCATAGTATATATAGCGATCCCATAGTATATATAGCGATCCCATAGTATATATAGCGATCCCATAGTATATATAGCGACCCCATAGTATATATAGCGACCCCATAGTATATATAGCGATCCCATAGTATATATAGCGATCCCATAGTATATATAGCGATCCCATAGTATATATAGCGATCCCATAGTATATATAGCGATCCCATAGTATATATAGCGATCCCATAGTATATATAGCGATCCCATAGTATATATAGCGATCCCATAGTATATAGCGATCCCATTGTATATATAGCGATCCCATAGTATATAGCGATCCCATAGTATATATAGCGATCCCATAGTATATATAGCGATCCCATAGTATATATAGCGATCCCATAGTAAATATAGCGATCCCATAGTATATATAGCGATCCCATAGTATATAGCGATCCCATAGTATATATAGCGATCCCATAGTATATATAGCGATCCCATAGTATATAGCGATCCCATAGTATATAGCGATCCCATAGTATATAGCGATCCCATAGTATATAGCGATCCCATAGTATATATAGCGACCCCATAGTATATAGCGATCCCATAGTGTATATAGCGATCCCATAGTATATATAGCGATCCCATAGTATATATAGCGATCCCATAGTATATATAGCGATCCCATAGTATATAGCGATCCCATAGTATATAGCGATCCCATAGTATATATAGCGATCCCATAGTATATATAGCGATCCCATAGTATATATAGCGATCCCATAGTATATAGCGATCCCATAGTATATATAGCGATCCCATAGTATATAGCGATCCCATAGTATATAGCGATCCCATAGTATATAGCGATCCCATAGTTACATAGTTAGTACGGTCGAAAAAAGACATATGTCCATCAAGTTCAACCAGGGAATTAAGGGGTATATATAGCGATCCCATAGTATATAGCGATCCCATAGTATATAGCGATCCCATAGTATATATAGCGATCCCATAGTATATATAGCGATCCCATAGTATATATAGTGATCCCATAGTATATAGCGATCCCATAGTATATAGCGATCCCATAGTATATATAGCGACCCCATAGTATATATAGCGATCCCATAGTATATAGCGACCCCATAGTATATATAGCGATCCCATAGTATATATAGCGATCCCATAGTATATATAGCGATCCCATAGTATATATAGCGATCCCATAGTATATATAGCGATCCCATAGTATATAGCGATCCCATAGTATACAGCGATCCCATAGTATATATAGCGATCCCATAGTATATAGCGATCCCATAGTATATAGCGATCCCATAGTATATATAGCGATCCCATAGTATATAGCGATCCCATAGTATATAGCGGTCCCATAGTATATAGCGATCCCATAGTATATAGCAATCCCATAGTTACATAGTAAGTACGGTCGAAAAAATACATATGTCCATCAAGTTCAACCAGGGAATTAAGGGGTATATATAGCGATCCCATAGTATATAGCGATCCCATAGTATATAGCGATCCCATAGTATATATAGCGATCCCATAGTATATATAGCGATCCCATAGTATATAGCGATCCCATAGTATATATAGCGACCCCATAGTATATATAGCGATCCCATAGTATATATAGCGATCCCATAGTATATATAGCGATCCCATAGTATATATAGCGATCCCATAGTATATATAGCGATCCCATAGTATATATAGCGATCCCATAGTATATAGCGATCCCATAGTATATAGCGATCCCATAGTATATAGCGATCCCATAGGATATAGCGATCCCATAGTATATATAGCGATCCCATTGTATATATAGCGATCCCATAGTATATAGCGATCCCATAGTATATAGCGATCCCATTGTATATATAGCGATCCCATAGTATATAGCGATCCCATAGTATATATAGCGATCCCATAGTATATATAGCGATCCCATAGTATATAGCGATCCCATAGTATATAGCGATCCCATAG
Organism: Hyla sarda; assembly: GCF_029499605.1. Taxonomy (NCBI): domain Eukaryota; kingdom Metazoa; phylum Chordata; class Amphibia; order Anura; family Hylidae; genus Hyla; species Hyla sarda. The sequence goes on from NC_079192.1 coordinate 406,233,478, forward strand.
TATATAGCGATCCCATAGTATATATAGCGATCCCATAGTATATATAGCGATCCCATAGTATATATAGCGATCCCATAGTATATATAGCGATCCCATTGTATATAGCGATCCCATAGTATATATAGCGATCCCATAGTATATAGCGATCCCATAGTATATAGCGATCCAATAGTATATAGCGATCCCATAGTATATAGCGATCCCATAGTATATAGCGATCCCATAGTGTATATAGCGATCCCATAGTATATAGCGATCCCATAGTATATAGCGATCCAATAGTATATAGCGATCCCATAGTATATAGCGATCCCATAGTATATAGCGATCCCATAGTGTATATAGCGATCCCATAGTGTATATAGCGATCCCATAGTATATAGCGATCCCATAGTATATAGCGATCCCATAGTGTATATAGCGATCCCATAGTGTATATAGCGATCCCATAGTATATATAGCGATCCCATAGTATATAGCGATCCCATAGTATATATAGCGATCCCATAGTATAATGCGATCCCATAAATGTGCATGATAATCCGCTCACCATTTTCCTGATGGCGGTATTCGAGTGACTCGCTGCTGTCGAAATTATTTCAAGGGACTCTGAAAGAAAAGAAAGTTACTAAATGTTACTACAGCCAGTAGAGCAGTCGTGAGGAGACTACTAGCACTGTCACCTCAGGATAACAACATATAGTGTGATATCTACTCACTTCTGCATCTCTAAGGCTATGTTCACACAGCAGATTATTTGCGGAATGTCCGCCCAGAAAACACAAACATGCCGGTCCCAGGACCACTCGGAAATGTGCCATCTCCATAGACGGCAATGCATTTCCAAGCGGATTCCGACGAAAGAGTTGACATGTTACCTCATTCTGCGAAGGCAGGAATTTGAATTTCCATGACAGATGTTTATGCCGCAGAAATTCTGCTGTGCGCACGGTGCAGAAGGATCACATTAAAAACAATGGGGCATTGCTGCAACGGAATTTCCGAGTGGATATTTTGTGTCAGATTGCTCAGTTTTCACAAAGAGGAATTTGCAACCGGATTCTGCTGCACTGTGCACATTTTCACGTTGGAAACATCTGCCGCAAAAATCCCGGTTCCGGCCTCCGTCATGTCAATTCTTTCGGCAGAATCCCCTCAGAATTGCATTGCCGTCTATGGAGGCTGCACATTTCTGAGTGGTTCCAGCACCCGCTATTTCCACCGTGTGAACATAATCTAACAGAGAAACTTCATCAGCATCCTGTACATATATAGTGAGATGGTGGTGTTATTACTTAGAACTATGGCGGTTGTCTATTCATGGACAATAGTCTATCCCTCAGGCTTGATAATACAACATCTACAATTAGGACCAAATATAGAGGTATATAGGTTAAACACATTTCTCTGTGTCCTTGACAAAGCCGGTTCCATCGGCGAAACGTCGGACAGGCTAATCATGCTATTTTAACTAGCAGTGTGCCGAACCATAAACATACTAAAGCGCAAGCTTATCAGTGGATGCATCTCCTCCGTGACCGCTGTTAATAAAAGGATCCACTCACAGCGTGTCACATACAAATAAAGGGAGTTATATGCAGTCCCATATATAACTACTAGTGCAGTTGCACAATATGGGCAGCACACTGTGTTTTTAAATAAGTTTGCTATTATTTGGGTTACACACTCCACGGGGTATAATAAAGTTGATTCACTTATGTAAGGTGGGGGTTTCCTAGACAGGGGATATTATCTAAGGGTTTTCTTTCCCTCAGTTTGTTTTTCTATTATTTGCCCCGGAGCCTCCGGGAGATTGTATTTTGTACAAGATTGATGTTAAATGGGCACTGTCAGATCTTAAAACTTTTCATATGTTGTTACTGATGAAAATTAAAGACCTTTTGTAATCTGGTTGTTTATAAATGTTTTGAACATCTAATAAAGAAAACGGCTCTTGAAAATCCCACCACTAGGGGTCCCCATACCTACTGGGACACTAACCAGTCATGCAGCAGAATCAGGCTTGTCCATGAGTCATGGACAAAAGATGACACAGGGACAAGGCTGCATGAGCCTCCCACCACCATAAGGAAGTGACACGCCCCTTCCCACCACACACTAATCACCTCCCACCACCACAAGGGAAGGACACGCCCCCTCCCACCACACACCAATTACCTCCCACCATCACAAGGTAAGGAAACGCCCTGTTCCACAACACACCAATCACTTTCCACCGCCACAAGGGAGTGAGTGACACGCCCCTTCGCACCACACACCAATCACCTCCCACCACCATAAGGGAGGGACACGCCCCCTTCCACCACACACCAATCACCTCCCACCGCCACAAGGGAGGGACACGCCCCCTTCCACCACACACCAATCACCTCCCACCACCACAAGGGAGGGACACGCCCCCTTCCACCACACACCAATCACCTCCCACCACCACAAGGGAGGGACACGCCCCTTCGCACCACACACCAATCACCTCCCACCACCACAAGGGAAGTACACGCCCCCTCCCACCACACACCAATCACCTCCCACCACCATAAGGGAGGGACACGCCCCCTTCCACCACACACCAATCACCTCTGCTGACATCTCTGTCCATTTTAGGAACTGTCCAGAGCAGAACATGTTTTCTATGGGGATTTTACTCCTACTCTGGACAGTTCTTAAAATGGACAGATATGTCAGCAGAGAGCACTGTGCTCGTGATGTCAACAGAGAGCTCCGTGTTCCAAAAAGAAAACCATTTCCTCTGTAGTATTCAGCAGCTAATAAGTACTGGAAGGATTAATATTTTTTAATAGAAGTAATTTACAAATCTGTTTAACTTTCTGGCACCAGTTGATTTTAAAAAAATAAAATAAAAGTTTTCCACCGGAGTACCCCTTTAATTGTGTCTGTGCAATACTTCATTTCCCCTGTGGGGGTGCTGTTGGGGAATTGAACACTTGCTGCTGTGATCTCCCACAGATCAGAGCAGATCCAACACATACTGAACCATGGAACCTATCTAGATCAGTGTTCTTCAAACAGTGTCTCCAGCTGTTGCAAAACTACAACTCCCAGCATGCCCGGACAGCCTTCGGCTGTCCGGGCATGCTGGGAGTTGTAGTTTTGCAGCAGCTTGAAACACACTTTGGAAGACACCGGTCTAGACAAAGGAGGCCAAGCAATCATCTTACTTTCTGCATCCTTCCAATCCAGCGAGTCTTGAGGCAGTTTGCGGAGATAGTCCTTTAAGAGCATCTCGTATCGCGGTATCCGCTGTACCGGTTCCAGCATGTGATGCTGCAGCGTCAGGCTGCCGCACTTTCCTTCCCTCTGCAACAAGAACATACATAGATTTGCGTTTTTGAGAAGAAAAAAAATTGCGCCCGGAAAAGAATATACGCCACCTATCACAATGTAAACCATTAAAAACAGTGGAAAATTTGCGCGGTAAAAAGCACAGTATGAACGCGGCCTGATTGTTTAGTACATTTTTAAAGGGGTACTCCACGGGAAAACATTTTTTTTTTTTTTTTTTAAATCAACAGGTTCCATAAAGTTAAACAGGTTTGTACATTACTTCTATTAAAAAATCTTAATCCTTCCAGTACTTATCAGCTGCAGTATGATCCACAGGAAGTTCTTTTCTTTTTTCTTTTTTTTAAATTTCCTTTCTGTCTGACCACAGTGCTCTCTGCTGACACCTCTGTCCATTTTAGGAACTGTCCAGAGCAGGAGAGGTTTTCTATGGGGATTTGCTCCTGCTTTGGACAGTTCCTAAAATGGACAGAGGTGTCTACAGAGAGCACTTGTGGTCAGACAGAAAGGAAATTCAAAAAGAAAAGAACTTCCTGTGGATCATACTGCAGCTGATAACTACTGGAAGGATTAAGATGTTTCCATAGAAGTCATTTACAAATCTGTTTAACTTTCTGGCACCAGTTGATTTAAAGGGGTACTCCGCTGCCCTGCCTCCTGGAGCTCTGCTCCCCAGCATTCCGTGTTCAGGGACGCCCCTTGTGACATCACGCCCGCCCCCTCACGACTGCTGTCACGCCCCCTTCCTATAGACTTTCGTCAAGGGGGCGGGCGTGACGTGACGAGGGGCGGCCTTGAACACGGAAGCCCGCACACAGCATTCGGAACAATAAACTTCCGGATGCTGGGGAGCAGAGCTCCGGAAGCAGGGCAGCGGAGTACGCCTTTAAGAATTTTTTTTCCTGTGGAGTACCCCTTTAAAGGCTGGATACCACTATAACAAACCCTCGTCTGTCTGAATATGGCTGATTTCAGCCAAAGGCTGTCTAGGCATGCTGGGAGTTGTAGTTCTGGAACACTGGAATAACTTTTAATCTTGGGATAACCCCTTGTTTTCTTTTTTATTTTTATACACGATCATTGCATATTTCAACTTCACCACTAGGTGTCACTATGTGTACTCTGCATCAATATGTACTATAGTGTTATCCAACCTGAGGCTCTTTAGCTGTTACAGAACTACAACTCCCAGCAGGCCTGGACAGCCTGTAGCTGAAATCTGCAATAAATTCAAAAGTCCCAAAGATATTGAACGGATTCCAGCCAAAGTCTGTCTGGACATGCTGGGAGTTGTAGTTTTTGAATACTGGAATAACTTTTAATCTTGAGAAAACCCCTTGTTTTATTTTTTATAAGATTTTTGCATATTTCTACTTCACCACTAGGTGTCACTGTGTACGTTGCATCCAATCTGCAGCATTGTATTATGTACAGTATTGTGCTCTAACCTTTGGCTTTTCAGCTGTTGGAAAACTACAACTCTCAGCAGGCCCGGACAACTGAAGGAGTCAGGGCTGGCTCTGCCTATAGGCAAAATGGGCAGCCGACTAGAGCGCCCTCTTGATGGGGTGCCACTCTGCATCAGTATGTCAGTGGTAAGGAGATTACATGAGGAGGAGGTTTGTTACAGTGTGTCACCCCAGTAGTAAGGAGATTACATGAAGAGGAGGTTTGTTACAGTGTGTCACCCCAGTAGTAAGTAGATTACATGAGGAGGAGGTTTGTTACAGTGTGTCACCACAGTAGTAAGGAGATTACATGAGGAAGGTTTGTTACAGTGTGTCACCCCAGTAGTAAGGAGATTACATGAGGAGGTTTGTTACAGTGTGTCATCCCAGTAGTAAGGAGATTACATGAGGAGGAGGTTTGTTACAGTGTGTCACCCCAGTAGTAAGGAGATTACATGAGGAGGGGGTTTGTTACACTGTGTCACCCCAGTAGTAAGGAGATTACATGAGGAGGAGGTTTGTTACAGTGTGTCACCCCAATAGTAAGGATTACATGGGGAGGAGGTTTGTAACAGTGTGTCACCCCAGTAGTAAGGAGATTACATGAGGAGGAGGTTTGTTACAGTGTGTCACCCCAGTAGTAAGGAGATTACATGAGGAGGAGGTTTGTTACAGTGTGTCACCCCAGTAGTAAGGAGATTACATGAGGAGGAGGTTTGTTACAGTGTGTCACCTCAGTAGTAAGGAGATTACATGAGGAGGAGGTTTGTTACAGTGTGTCACCCCAGTAGTAAGGAGATTACATGAGGAGGAGGTTTGTTACAGTGTGTCACCTCAGTAGTAAGGAGATTACATGAGAAGGAGGTTTGTTACAGTGTGTGACCCCAGTAGTAAGGAGATTACATGAGGAGGAGGTTTGTTACAGTGTGTCACCCCAGTAGTAAGGAGATTACATGAGGAGGAGGTGGGATGTGTTAAGAGGCGGCAAAATTAGCTTTTGCTTAGGATGGCCGAAATCCTTGCACCAGCCCTGGAAGGAGATGTCGTTTTGCAACATCCGGGGGCTACAGGATAGAGAACAGCGGTCTAAGGCCTCACCTGGATTTCTTGAACCACGTGTTTAAACTGCGCTGACCGATCCATCCACGTTTTCACCGTTTCCATGGCGTTATCAAAATTTTTCACATATTCTGCATACATCTTTAGGAACGGTGCCAGTTTTTGTAAAATGTCTCCAATTCTGGGGCTGACGGACCTGTGATAGTGGAAGGTAAATTCAGTGGACTCATCATGGCCGCTCAGCGCAGACCTGTTACATTTCGTAGTATTCTGCATCGCAGCGGCAACAATTCTGTGACTGCGTCAACAATGTGTCTGGTTAATCCAGCGCTCATGGACCCTCCGCTACATCAAGACTGACATTTCCGAACATCTTTGTCACCAGCAACTATGAAAAACGGGCAAAATTACCCAGTATATATATATATATATATATGTGTGTGTGTGTGTGTGTGTGGATTAGAGAACATTTGGGCCTTAAAAACTTGTCCTTGCACTTTCCTCTACAGAAAACTCCTTCTCCTCTTATTCTATCTGCATCTCAGAAAGCTGGGTGACCGTCATTGCTCTCTATATTCTGTCCACCATAGAAGATTTTCAGGTTTGCAGTGATGCCACGGTTTGTGTACAGGACTTGTGGACATCTGCATAATAAGGGGGCACTCTGCCAACACAGGCTTTTGGGGGCACTATGTGACACATGTGGTATGGGGTGTGAGATGGAGGGCAGATGGAATTACCATAGGGGAAGATGGCATTGACCCCTTGTATTCGTGATGCCAGGGTGTGGTTTATCCTCAATACCACATGAAGATATACCGCTGGATCCTGGGCTGGGTACAGGGGCAATAATGACTCTGACACCAAGTTACAGACAACCGTAGCTTTACTGAGTGACAGATGGTAAAGTCTATACAGTTCAGCCAAAGCCCAAGGAGGTGACCAGTGACATTATATGGGATCCCGCTGCGCGTCTGTCTTATGCACTGAAGATGACATTCTGAATAAAGTTCACGGAACCAGAACGCTGTTGGGGTGAGTGCCATCTTTCAATTTTTGTTTGGATACTTTGTAGAGCAAGGAGAGGATTGACAGCTCGGCTCCCATGTATCTCCAGGCAGAGGAGAGCCCTATAGCAGAAGAGACTGATGCCGACCCATCGCGCTGTATTCTATAGTCTCTCTGAGGCTGAAAACATCTGACACCATTGGGTTGAGCCCAGGACATGAATCCCATTCTCTAAGCACCTCCACCCACCCCACATCCCTATGTCACTCCAAGACACACAGCCAAGGGGAGCAGAATGAATGAGGTCACACTGCAGAGCTGTAATCTTTATGGAGCTACAACTATACAATATATATATATATATATATATATATATATAGTCACCAGTTTACAGGATAGATATAGAATTACTCGTGTAAATATATTACATTACTTATCCTGTACTGATCCTGAGTTATATCCTGTATTTTACTCCAATGCTGTACTCACTATTCTGCTGGTGGGGTCACTGTGTACATACATTACATTACTTATCCTGTACTGATCCTGAGTTATATCCTGTATTTTACTCCAATGCTGTACTCACTATTCTGCTGGTGGGGTCACTGTGTACATACATTACATTACTTATCCTGTACTGATCCTTAGTTATATCCTGTATTATACTCCAGAGCTGTACTCACTATTCTGCTGGTGGGGTCACTGTGTAGATACATTACATTACTTATCCTGTATTATACTCCAGAGCTGTACTCACTATTCTGCTGGTGAGGTCACTGTGTACATACATTACATTACTTATCCTGTACTGATCCTGAGTTATATCCTGTATTATACTCCAGAGCTGTACTCACTATTCTGCTGGTGAGGTCACTGTGTACATACATTTCATTACTTATCCTGCACTGATCCTGAGTTATATCCTGTATTATACTCCAGAGCTGTACTCACTATTCTGCTGGTGGGGTCACGGTGTACATACATTACATTACTTATCCTGTACTGATCCTGAGTTATATCCTGTATTATACTCCAGAGCTGTACTCACTATTCTGCTGGTGAGGTCACTGTGTACATACATTACATTACTTATCCTGTACTGATCCTGAGTTATATCCTGTATTTTACTCCAATGCTGTACTCACTATTCTGCTGGTGGGGTCACTGTGTACATACATTACATTACTTATCCTGTACTGATCCTTAGTTATATCCTGTATTATACTCCAGAGCTGTACTCACTATTCTGCTGGTGGGGTCACTGTGTAGATACATTACATTACTTATCCTGTATTATACTCCAGAGCTGTACTCACTATTCTGCTGGTGAGGTCACTGTGTACATACATTACATTACTTATCCTGTACTGATCCTGAGATGTATCCTGTATTATACTTCAGAGCTGCACTCACTATTCTGCTGGTGAGGTCACTGTGTACATACATTACATTACTTATCCTGTACTGATCCTGAGTTATATCCTGTATTATACTCCAGAGCTGTACTCACTATTCTGCTGGTGAGGTCACTGTGTACATACATTTCATTACTTATCCTGCACTGATCCTAAGTTATTTCCTGTATTATACTCCAGAGCTGTACTCACTATTCTGCTGGTGGGGTCACGGTGTACATACATTACATTACTTATCCTGTACTGATCCTGAGTTATATCCTGTATTATACTCCAGAGCTGTACTCACTATTCTGCTGGTGAGGTCACTGTGTACATACATTACATTACTTATCCTGTACTGATCCTGAGTTATATCCTGTATTTTACTCCAATGCTGTACTCACTATTCTGCTGGTGGGGTCACTGTGTACATACATTACATTACTTATCCTGTACTGATCCTTAGTTATATCCTGTATTATACTCCAGAGCTGTACTCACTATTCTGCTGGTGAGGTCACTGTGTACATACATTACATTACTTATCCTGTACTGATCCTGAGTTATATCCTGTATTATACTCCAGAGCTGTACTCACTATTCTGCTGGTGAGGTCACTGTGTACATACATTACATTACTTATCCTGTACTGATCCTGAGTTATATCCTGTATTATACTCCAGAGCTGTACTCACTATTCTGCTGGTGGGGTCACTGTGTAGATACATTACATTACTTATCCTGTATTATACTCCATAGCTGCACTCACTATTCTGCTGGTGAGGTCACTGTGTACATACATTACATTGCTTATCCTGTACTGATCCTGAGTTATATCCTGTATTATACTCCAGAGCTGTACTCACTATTCTGCTGGTGAGTTCACTGTTTACATACATTACTTATCCTGTACTGATCCTGAGTTATATCCTGTATTATACTCCAGAGCTGTACTCACTATTCTGCAGACTTCAGAGCTGACATTTCCTATTGTACCTCTTTGTAGCCATCTACTCACCATTCATTCATTCTGTTTTCAAGGTCCGGGAGCAGGAATGATGAGTGGAAATTATAGATTGATACAATGTTGGAGAATATTTTGTTAGGGACGTCCACAGGGAAAGAGCCTTTCTTAGCTTCATTCTCTAGAGCTTTGTTAAAAGTCTAAAATATAAAAATAAAAAAATTGTTTTCTTTTTCTCATTTTCTTGGATTAAACCAAATTAATCCAGAAGAGCTTTGCAGATTAGAAGTTATTTTACAGACGCTATTGCGCCCCCTAGTTGTTATACTGGTAATACATTATAGTAGTTATATTCTTGTTCATAGGAGCAGTATTATAGTAGTTATATTCTTGTTCATAGGAGCAGTATTATAGTAGTTATATTCTTGTTCATAGGAGCAGTATTATAGTAGTTATATTCTTGTACATAGGGGCAGTATTATAGTAGTTATATTCTTGTATATAGGAGCAGTATTATAGTAGTTATATTCTAGTATATAGGAGCAGCATTATAGTAGTTATATTCTAGTATATAGGAGCAGTATTATAGTAGTTATATTCTTGTATATAGGAGCAGTATTATAGTAGTTATATTCTTGTATATAGGAGCAGTATTATAGTAGTTATATTCTTGTATATAGGGGCAGTATTATAGTAGTTATATTCTTGTATATAGGAGCAGTATTATAGTAGTTATATTCTTGTATATAGGAACAGTATTATAGTAGTTATATTCTTGTATATAGGAGCAGTATTATAGTAGTTATATTCTTGTATATAGGAGCAGTATTATAGTAGTTATGTGGAGGGGAGATAGAGAGATAGGACCGCACCGCGGTCACCCACAATATCCGGGAGTGTGTACACTGTGACAGGGGATGTCGGAGGTATGGAGCGGGGTGGTGCAAAAAAGCAGGAGAAAACAATGTCCAAAATAGCAAATAGAGAAAAAGGTTTGCTTCTGCACTCACCCTTCTTGCGCTGCTTCACTGTGTCAATGAGTTAGTCCATGTACGGCCGGCCGCTGTACGGGAGATGATACGGAGAGATCGCTGCAGCCGGAGCTGAGCGGTGACAGCTACGAGCTCGTTTCGCGGTTAAAACCGCTTCTTCGGGCCTCACCTCGTGTCTGTCTGAGCGCATCCTTTATCTGGGCGCTCCTATGACGTCATCCTCGGTAGGAGGAGACTAGTGTTACCTGTTCAGGTACGTGGTTGACATTCACAAAAAATGTTTTCAAAGTGAATAAAAACAAAGAAGTTGCAATAAGAATATAAAAATGTGTAAGGGGGGAGTGAAATAGATTCAAACAAAAGGGGAAATTTTATGTACACGTGGATTGCAGAATTGGTTTGTGTCAGTGTACGGGGCATCATACACTGGAGCTCACAGAAATACTGTGAGCTCATTGCGATCATTAAGCCCCAAAATGCCCATGGCATCGGTCTTAATGATCCAATGTGCCTCTCGCTGTCGGAGGACTTTCTCTCTGGCTGTGCCCCCGGTGGCTATTTTTTCTAAGCCGCAGAAAATCAGTGTTTTTTCATCACTGTTGTGGTGAGCCTTCATATGCTCGATTAGTCTGGCCGAGCCGATCCCTGTTTTAAGGGACCGTTTGTGCTCCCTGAATCTAGAAAAAAGGCAGCGTTTGGTGGACCCTATGTAGTACCTTTTACAGGGACATAGGATCGCATATATGACCCATTCTGATATGCAGAAGATAAAGTCATGTATAGAGATGTCACAGTTTCCCAATTTTATGTAGGCGCCTCTGTACATCTGGGGGCAGTGAATACATGTCCCACATTTGTAGTTTCCTTTTAATTCATTTTTCGCCATCCAGTTCTCGCCAAGTTTTTTGCTGGAGAAAGAGGAGGAGACTAATTGGTTTTTCAGACTTTCACTCCTGCGGAAAGTGACCAGCGGTTTTTTCATTGCGGCTTTTTGTAAGACAGGATCCCTTTCGAGAATGTGCCAATTATTGAGAAGAGCTTTTCTGATGACAGTGGCAAGAGGGTTATATTGAAAAGAAAAAACAAATCTCTGCTCTTCAATGTCTTTTTCCGTTTTAGCGGACGTGGCATGTTTTTTATTTTTCTTATATTTTTTGTTGATCAAGTCACTGCGGGGGATCTTTTTCACTCTCTCCAGAGCTTCTTTTAGTAACCTGGGAGGATAACCTCTTTCTTGGAATCTGCTGGTGAGTTCGTCAGCTTGTTTTATGAAACCTTCTTCTGTACTATTAATCTTTTTTATCCGGAGATATTGGCTGTATGGTAGAGCATTCTTTGTGTGCTGAGGATGATAGCTTTGGTAGTGGAGATACGAGTTGGTGGCTGTCTCCTTTCTGTATCCTGTGGTTGTTATGTTGCCATCTCTAATGTGGATCTCTACGTCCAGAAATTCAATTTTTTCGGCTGAAAATTTACTGGTGAAGAACATGTTCATCCTGTTATGATTATTTAGGTACTGCACAAACTCATTGAATTCGGATTCTTAGCCTTCCCATGCAATAAACACATCGGCCACAAAGCGACTGTACAATTTAATGTGCCCGATATAAGGATTTTGTGAACTGTAGATGATCTTCTGCTCAAGTGCTGCCAAAAAAAGGTTTGCGAAGGTACATGCGACCGGAGTCCCCATCGCCGTACCTGTACGCTGGGAGTACCAATCCCCATCAAATGTAAAGCAATTGTTGGTGAGAATTAACTCCAAGCCCTCTTTCACAGAGTTAGTGTAAGCTTCACTTTTACCGGCGGTGATCAGGAAATCACCTATTACCCGGATCCCCAATTCTTGTGGGATCCGGGTATAGAGGCTCTCTACATCAATGGTAGCCAGTCTGTAGGAGTCAGACCATTGGGTGCTGTCTAGAGTTTTTAGGAAGCTGTCTGTGTCCTTCAGGTAGGAAGGTACACTCTCCAGTAAAGGTCTCAGTAGCCAGTCTAAATACTGGGAGAGGTATTCCAAGGGTGCCCCAATTCCTGCAACAATGGGTCTCCCCGGGGGAGATTCCAGGCTTTTGTGAACCTTAGGTAAGAAATACCAGTGCGGTTTTTTTGCGCATTCTGGTATAAGCTTTTCAGCCTTCTTCTTGTCTAGAAGTCCTTTCTCCACATTTTTGTGCAAATATGTTCTCAGCTTGGAAATTATTTTATTAGTGGGATCCGTGGCAAGGGGCAGGTATACCTCCTGGTTCTTTAATTGACTGTGCGCTTCCTTCAGATAATACTCTTTTGACATCACCACTACACTCCCACCTTTGTCGGCTTTTTTGATGACCAAGTCTTGTCTGGTGCGGAGCCATTTGAGTGCTTTTTGTTCTTTCAAGGATAAATTACTTGTGGTACTGGGGTAGATGAGGGATTTGACATCTTTCATCACCTGAGCAGAAAATATATCGAGGCTACTCCCTGGTTGTATTTGGGGGGTAAAAGTGGACGGTACCCCTCCTTTAAATGTGTCAGGTGGGGGTATAATTTCTTCCTGCGATATGGGGTTGCTGTCTCTGTCCATATTCACCAGATCAAGAAGGCATTCTTGCTCAAATGGTGAAAAGGTTCCTGGTGCGAAAAATCCTAAAGGGCCAATGCTGGCTTGTACTTCTCCTTCTTTAACCACAATGGGTTTACTGGTTTTATTGGTGGCTGTCTCAAAGAATTTATGCAGATTTATTCTCCTTATTCCTTTAAAAAGGTCCACTTCAAAAGAAACTGGATTGAAGGGGGCGGGGATACAGTAATTAAGTCCTTTGGATAATAGTGTCAAACAGTCATCATCCAAAGGGATGTCGGAAAGATTAAGTACTGTGGAGGTTTTTATGTTTTCTTGTTCCAGGTCACTTGTCTTCTGGGTCTTTGTGTTCTTCCTTTTTCTGCCCCGCCTGATGCGTTTTCTGGCGGGGCTCTTGCGTTTTTTGAAACCTCTATTGTCTTGTCCTCCTCTCTGGTAACATTCTCTTCTGCAGAGCTGGAATCGGTATCCGATGTCCAGTATTCTCTGTTTTTTGTCCGTGGTTTAGTATATTTCTTCCTCGGTATTCTTTTTTTCTGTTCTCTGTCCTGTTTCCATTCGAAAATGCGGTCATTTTCGTAGTCCATCTTATCCCGCAGAAATTTGTCTTTTTTTCTTTCCTTAATTTCTGCTTGTATGGGGATAAGTCTTTTTTCTAATTTCTGCAGGAACTGTTACCATTGATGTAGAGAGCCTCTATACCCTGATCCCACAAGAATTGGGTATCCGGGTAATAGGTGATTTCCTGATCACCGCCGGTAAAAGTGAAGCTTACACTAACTTTGTGAAAGAGGGCTTGGAGTTAATTCTCACCAACAATTGCTTTACATTTGATGGGGATTGGTACTCCCAGCGTACAGGTACGGCGATGGGGACTCCGGTCGCATGTACCTTCGCAAACCTTTTTTTGGCAGCACTTGAGCAGAAGATCATCTACAGTTCACAAAATCCTTATATCGGGCACATTAAATTGTACAGTCGCTTTGTGGCCGATGTGTTTATTGCATGGGAAGGCTAAGAATCCGAATTCAACGAGTTTGTGCAGTACCTCAACAATCATAACAGGATGAACATGTTCTTCACCAGTAAATTTTCAGCCGAAAAAATAGAATTTCTGGACGTAGAGATCCACATTAGAGATGGCAACATAACAACCACAGGATACAGAAAGGAGACAGCCACCAACTCTTATCTCCACTACCAAAGCTATCATCCTCAGCACACAAAGAATGCTCTACCATACAGCCAATATCTCCGGATAAAAAAGATTAATAGTACAGAAGAAGGTTTCATAAAACAAGCCGACGAACTCACCAGCAGATTCCAAGAAAGAGGTTATCCTCCCAGGTTACTAAAAGAAGCTCTGGAGAGAGTGAAAAAGATCCCCCGCAGTGACTTGATCAACAAAAAATATAAGAAAAATAAAAAACATGCCACGTCCGCTAAAACGGAAAAAGACATTGAAGAGCAGAGATTTGTTTTTTCTTTTCAATATAACCCTCTTGCCACTGTCATCAGAAAAGCTCTCCTCAATAATTGGCACATTCTCGAAAGGGATCCTGTCTTACAAAAAGCCGCAATGAAAAAACCGCTGGTCACTTTCCGCAGGAGCGAAAGTCTGAAAAACCAATTAGTCTCCTCCTCTTTCTCCAGCAAAAAACTTGGCGAGAACTGGATGGCGAAAAATGAATTAAAAGGAAACTACAAATGTGGGACATGTATTCACTGCCCCCAGATGTACAGAGGCGCCTTCATAAAATTGGGAAACTGTGACATCTCTATACATGACTTTATTTTCTGCATATCAGAATGGGTCATATATGCGATCCTATGTCCCTGTAAAAGGTATTACATAGGGTCCACCAAACGCTGCCTTTTTTCTAGATTCAGGGAACACAAACGGTCCCTTAAAACAGGGATCGGCTCGGCCAGACTTATCGAGCATATGAAGGCTCACCACAACAGTGATGAAAAAACACTGATTTTCTGCGGCTTAGAAAAAATAGCCACCGGGGGCACAGCCAGAGAGAAAGTCCTCCGACAGCGAGAGGCACATTGGATCATTAAGACCGATGCCATGGGCATTTTGGGGCTTAATGATCGCAATGAGCTTACAGTATTTCTGTGAGCTCCAGTGTATGATGCCCCGTACACTGACACAAACCAATTCTGCAATCCACGTGTACATAAAATTTCCCCTTTTGTTTGAATTTATCTCACTCCCCCCTTACACATTTTTATATTCTTATTGCAACTTCATTGTTTTTATTCACTTTGAAAACATTTTTTGTGAATGTCAACCACGTACCTGAACAGGTAACACTAGTCTCCTCCTACCGAGGATGACGTCATAGGAGCGCCCAGATAAAGGATGCGCTCAGACAGACACGAGGTGAGGCCCGAAGAAGCGGTTTTAACCGCGAAACGAGCTCGTAGCTGTCACCGCTCAGCTCCGGCTGCAGCGATCTCTCCGTATCATCTCCCGTACAGCGGCCGGCCGTACATGGACTAACTCATTGACACAGTGAAGCAGCGCAAGAAGGGTGAGTGCAGAAGCAAACCTTTTTCTCTATTTGCTATTTTGGACATTGTTTTCTCCTGCTTTTTTGCACCACCCCGCTCCATACCTCCGACATCCCCTGTCACAGTGTACACACTCCCGGATATTGTGGGTGACCGCGGTGCGGTCCTATCTCTCTATCTCCCCTCCACATTATAGTAGTTATATTCTTGTATATAGGAGCAGTATTATAGTAGTTATATTCTTGTATATAGGAGCGGTATTATAGTAGTAATATTCTTGTATATAAGAGGCAGTATTATAGTAGTTATATTCTTGTATATAGGAGGAAGTGTTATAGTAGTTATATTCTTGTATATAGTAGACGGCATTATAGTAGTTATATTCTTGTATATAGGAGCAGTATTATAGTAGTTATATTCTTGTATATAGGAGCAGTATTATAGTAGTTATATTCTTGTATATAGTAGTCAGTATTATAGTAGTTATATATTCTTGTATATAGGAGCAATATTATAGTAGTTATATTCTTGTATATAGGAGCAGTATTATAGTAGTTATATTCTTGTATATAGTAGTCAGTATTATAGTAGTTATATTCTTGTATATAGTAGACGGCATTATAGTAGTTATATTCTTGTATATAGGAGACAGTATTATAGTAGTTATATTCTTGTATATAGGAGCAGTATTATAGTAGTTATATTCTTGTATATAGGAGCAGTATTATAGTACTTATATTCTTGTATATAGTAGTCAGTATTATAGTAGTTATATTCTTGTATATAGGAGGCAGTATTATAGTAGTTATATTCTTGTATATAGGAGGCAGTATTATAGTAGTTATATTCTTGTATATAGTAGACGGCATTATAGTAGTTATATTATCGTCCACCGAACATAGATCCTCACCTGTAGAAGTTCCAGCCTGCTGACATACGCCCGTTCCGTCTGCAGAAGTTCATTGGCAATGTTGTGAAGTTTCTGCTCATTTGTCTCCTAGAATAATGGAAAGTATCGTTATATGATGTGACGTGATCCGGTCGTCCACAGCAGGACACACAGTCATTGCTCCATCGCAGAACAGCTTCCCCATTAGGAGGTCATGTGACATTTACTTGGCTCTTCTAATGATCCACAAGCCACAGGAATTCTGATTGTGCTTGTTTATGACTCCGCTCCCATCCAGGCGGAGGAGATTATATTAATGTAGCGTCTGCTACAGCCATGAATCACATCCTAAAGGTCATCGCCATCTCCAATAACAATTCACCAGGAGGTTTAGTTGTTAAAAATTCTATTCATCTTTTTGTCATTTGTATCAGATTCTTTCCACATCGTGTTTCTAAAGGGACGACCACGTTATAGCACCAACTGAGGCCGTCACGCTGTCCTGTATGACGTCTGCGTAGTTATATAGTAATGTGGGATATGTGAAGAAAAATCACAAATGTCCCCTAAAAGGACAATCCGGGATCTGATTAATTATGAAACACAATTACCCCAGAGCACGTAGCCCGGGGTACAGATATCCCTATAGAGTAGGAATCCCAGCGGTCAGGATCAGTTATTTTGCACTGCAGTATTCCATTAACGGGGCGGACTTACTTATCAGGGACCCTATCCACCTAATGGGGTGACATACTGGTCCTGCCTATCAGGTTTTTATTAATAAAAGACCTTATTTACATACTATTTGGGTTAAAATTATTTTGTACCAGGACAAGTGGATTGTTATGAGGGACAAGTAGATTCTGCTCAGTTTTAGTCCCTTGGACAAGTTTTTTATTTTAAATTCCACACCCCTGTCCCCCCCTCCATTGGTTGAACTTGATGTACTATGGGGGAGATTAATCAAACCTTATACAGAGGAGCAGTTGCCCATAGCAACCAGATTCCAACTTTCATTTTAAAAAAGGCTTCGGCAAAATGAAAGCTGGAGTCTGGTTGCTATGGGCAACTGCTCCTCCTCACAATGGGGGAGATTTATGAAAACCTGTGCAAGGAAAAAAGTTGCCCAGAGCAACCAATCAGATCGCTTCTTTCATTTTGCAGAGGCCTTGTTAAAAATGAAAGAAGCAATCTGATTGGTTGCTATGGGCAACTGGGCAACTTTTCCTCTGGACAGGTTTTGATAAACCCCCCCCCCCCCCCCCTGTGTGTCTCTATGTAAAGGGGTAACACTGAAAAAAGTATACTATGCGGTACTTTTATTTTGGAACTCAGTAGCTGCGGTATATAGTGGTTAGGGTTGCCACCTGACCGGTATTTTACCAACATAGACGGTATTTTTGCCACCCTAAAAATACCGGCAATGCAATGGCCGGTATTCATCCAACCAATCCTCCAACTCCCGGAACAGTGTTTTAAAACCACAGCACCTCCAGCTGTTGCAAAACTACAACTCCCAGCATGCTCGGACAGCCGTTGGCTGTCCGGGCATGCTGAGAGTTGTAGTTTTGCAACAGCTGGAGGCACCCCTGGTTGGTAAATGCTGACCTATACTATATACTACTATATGGTCCAACATGCTGGGAGTTGTAGTTTCGCAACAGCTGGAGGCACTCCTGGTTGGTAAATGCTGACCTATACTATATACTACTATATAGTCAAACATGCTGGGAGTTGTAGTTTTGCAATAGCTGGAGGCACCCCTGGTTGGGAAACACTGACCTATACTATATACTACTATATAGTCCAACATGCTGGGAGTTGTAGTTTTGCAACAGCTGGAGGCACCCCCTGGTTGGGAAACACTGACCTATACTATATACTACTATATAGTCCAACATGCTGGGAGTTGTAGTTTTCGTTTGGGGCAGCTGCTTGAGCTACAGGCTGTATCAGGGCATGCTGGGAGTTGTAGTCAGTAACTAACTGCAACTCCTGAATTTAATAAATAAGGCTATCGAAAAGTCCCATCAAAACAAAAATGGTAATGTTAAAAACTACAGACCGGGGCGCAAAAAATGAGCCCTCATAAGGAGAAATAAAAACGTTACAGGGGTCAGAATAGGACAAAATTTCCCCCGCATATGTGTATCGTGTGATGTCACGCATATATAATTAATTATGCAAATTAGCATGGCCGGTATTTTTATTTTTGCAAGAAAGGTGGCAAACCTATTGGCGGTATAAGTCTTAGGAAGGATCATTAGCTTTGTGTAGACATTTCTATTAAAGTCAATAGGAAATGGGTTGTCATGTGTAAATGTGCGGACCCGGATGCGGAAATCAGTGCGGATTTTATGTACAGATCATCCCAGATGTGTGAAACAGCAGTGAATCTCCAGACGGAGTGTGGTCAGCGCTGACAGGAGAGCACGTACATTGCCGTCCTCATAGACATAATGGCCCTGATTTACTAAGTGTTGTGTAGGTTTCTTTGTGGGTTTTAATTTCCTACAATTTTTTTTCTATGGTATTTACTAAGGTTTCCCTACATTTTGCACTTTTCCCTACATTTTTCTTTTTTTTACACATTCTCTGATCTGTGGGGTTTTCCCTCAGCTCAAATCCACTACTTTTTCTGTGGAAACCTTAGTAAATATGTTGGGATTTTGTGAAAATGTTGGGAACACGCCCCTTTTCTGTGACCACACCCTCTTTTCCCCGACAGACACGCCCCTTTTTCAGGTTAAATGGAGAGTTGGTCGGGTTTTCCATTTCTGGCGCAGACAGAATTTTATGCCGCAATGCACCACAACCTGGCGCACAACCTGACAAAACATGTCGGGTTTACAATAGTAAATCAAGGCCAATGTATTCCAGGCGTGATCATTCTTTTGGCTGTGAAGTTTCAGCGCCAGAACGTCTGCCTCAGAAATTCCGCAGTGTGCACTGTGCAGCGGAATCCCAGCAACAAGACTCTGCTGCACCGAAAATTCCAGAGTCTGAATCTAGTCCTATAGCTAGTGTGTGGTGAAACTTGGGGTCCTGGACATGTTCCCTAACGGCCACATAAGCGAGGACAGGTATAGGATTTACAGTAACATCCTAGTTATCCCAAGTATAAAGGAGTTATCAAGGATAGGAAAAACATAGCTGCTTTCTTCTTTAAAAAAAAAAAACAGCGCCACTCCTGTTCTCAGGTTGTGTGAGGTATTACAACTTGGCTCCATTTCCTTCAAAGGAGCTGCAATACCACATAGAATCTAGAGTAGCGCTGTTTCTGGAATAAAGTAGGTAATCCTGGATAGCCCCTTTATTGTCAGACGCCATCCCTGGTTTTCTAGGGCAGCGCAGCTGGCTGGAAGAAGCGGTAGGTATGTGCTGGCTCCTGCCTCTGGATGTAAAAATGTTTTCATTTACTGACAGCAAGCAGAGATTTGGAAAATGGTGAACAATGGAAACAACGTGTTTGATTGTCTGTAATCTAAATCATGTAGCATCGTCCCTGAAAACTCCTTCCACTGTGGACAACAAGGTCATTGTACGTACCTTGACTTCTTCCGATTGACTTGACGCGGACCTGATACTATTGCTGCCTTCTCCATCGTTCTCGTCAGATGATGTCCTACTAGGGGGTTCAGTTTCTTGGTACCCCTCATTGATAAGACCCTCGTGACTGTCTGGTAAAGATTTATCCTTAGAGGTCTGGAGTCCTTCCCCATTCAGGTGGTTCTCCATTGCTTCTTCGGTGGAAGGTTCTGATGTTCTAGAAGAGTCTTGTGTATCTAAGGGTGGAGAATACGGAGCCCCAGAGGCTTGAGTTCTGTTAGGAGACTTTGGAGGTGTTGGGACTCTTGGACCATGAATAGGAGACCTTGGAAGTAGAGGTACTTTAGAAGAAGGTGGTTTAGAAGAAATTAATTCAGTCTCCATCGTATTCCCAGGAGATGGTAATGTGTCGCTGTCCGCATAGTCCTCTGGGGCAGGGCCCACTATGCCATTTTGCTGTGGTTTTGGTTCTTCCTGACTGATCTCCACGCTTACACTTTGTTTTAGGAGAAGCGGGTGCTCGGTAAAGGGCCTGGGTTGGAGAATTACCCTATGGGTGGGTCCATTATTCAGATCTGGACTTTCTTTTCTGGTCTCAGCTGGGCTAAAAAACACAAACATAAAAAATGTGTCAATGATCGCTTAAATAACATACAGCCACAGTGCTCTCTGCTGACATCACAAGTACAGTGCTCTCTGCTGACATGTCTTTCCATTTTAGGAACTGTCCAGAGCAGCATATGTTTGCTATGGGGATTTTCTCCAACTCTGGACAGTTCTTAAAAAGGACAGAGATGTCAGCAGAGAGCACTGTGTTCCAGAAATATAAGAATTCCCTCTGTAGTTTTCAGCAGCTAATAAGTACTGGAAGGATTAATATTTTTACTAGAAGTAATTTACAAATCTCTTGATCTTTCTGGCACCAGTTGATTTAAAAAAAAAAAAAATATATATATATAAAAGAAGGAAGATCAGGGCAGCACTCCAATGGTGTGAAAAAAAGATAACATTTATTCCATCAAAACAATGTGCAAAACAGCAGCGACGTTTCGATCCGCTGCTGTTTTGCACATTGTTTTGATGGAATAAATTTTATCTTTTTTTCACACCATTGGAGTGCTGCCCTGATCTTCCTTCTTTTACATTTGGATGGATCGTTGGACTTGATCCTTTTACAGGTTGCCTGCACCTTTTCTTTAAATTGTTTGGACTTTTTGAGTGCTGTTGCCCTTTTGTTTTATATATATATATATATATATATAAAAGTTTTCCACCGGAGTATCCCTTTAATTAATGACAGAATGCCTGGTGGTCTAGAGCAGTGAAGGGAATAATGTCAGAATGCCTGATGGTCTAGGGCCGCAATAGTTTAGGGAAGAGAAGGGGTTAATGTCAGAATCTCGAGGTCCAAGGCAGTGAAGAGGTTAATGACATAATCCCTGGTGGTCCAGGGCAGTGAACTGGTAAATGTCCGAATTCCCTGGTGGTCCAGGAAATAAAACAGGTTAATGTTGGATTCTCTGGTGGTCTAGGGGGGGGGGGCAGTAAGTGAGTTCATGTCAGTAGCCTAGAGGACATAGAGATGAGCTCTTAGAGGAGGTAGAGAGGACTGTACGGCTGTAATTCTATGACTACACACCTACCTCTATGGTCAGCAGAGCTATTCAGGAGCGCTCTGCCCCATGCTGAATACTACAGAGCTCTCTGCTGACATCATGACCACAGTGCTCTCTGCTGACATCTCTGCCCATTTTAGGAACTGTCCAGAGCAGGAGAAAATCCCCATAGCAAACATATTCTGCTCTGTGTTCCAAAAAGAAAAGAATTTCCTATGTAGTATTCAGCAGCTAATAAGTACTGGAAGGATTAAGATTTTTTTTTTAATAGAAGTAATTTACAAATCTGTTTAACTTTCTGGCACAAGTTGATTTAAAAAAAAAAAAAAATAAATAAGTGGCGAGGGGCCCTGTGGGGTCCATAGTTTAGGGGCCCGGTCACAATTACAACCTCTGCAACACCTATAGCTACGCCACTACTACCACAGACTGTCTTTGGCATTGCATTCACTGAAATGGCTACGAGCTGCAGTACCAGACTCTGCCCACAGACGGCAGTGGCGCTGTAGCCATATTGATTTACTTCTAAGATAAAAATGCGTTCGGCTTAATCCAGGCGGATCTGCTATGAAGTCAAACGATGGACTATTTTATTTCGTAACATGGTAACAAAACACACACACTGCTAAGTTCTCTGGCACGGAGCCCCAGGTCCGTGCGTGTCCTAAAATAATTCATCCCACCCTGACACACAGGAATAGCATTTCTACAAAGGAAACGCACTGTGTCCAGGTGCTAAGACACAGAGGAAGGCACAGGCTCTTCCCTTCCTCAGCTTCACCTAGATGTCACCACATGTGGAGAGGAAGGACTGAGCGGCATGCCAATGGGAGATGGACACCATAAATCAGTGCTTCCCAAACAGTGTGCCTCCAGCTGTGGCAAAACCACAACTCCCATCATGCCTGGACAGCCAACGGCTGTCCAGGCATGACGGGAGTTGTAGTTTTGCCACAGCTGGAGGCACACTGTTAGGAAAACACTGCCCTAAATTATGAGACTTAAAGGGGTACTCCGGTGGAAAACTTTTTTTTATTTATTTATTTATTTATTTATTTATTTTTAACGTGAAGAAAGAAGCGCGTCCGGCACCCAAGGTTTGCAGATAAAAACCAAAGCTTGCTTTATTCAATCCTTGGACAATGATCAAATACAGAGATAGTGTCTGACGCGTTTCGCACCAAGGTGCGAAACGCGTCAGACACTATCTCTGTATTTGACCATTGTCCAAGGATTTAAAGGGGTACTCCGGTGGAAAACTTTTTTTTTATTTTTTTTTTTTACGTGAAGAAAGAAGCGCGTCCGGCACCCAAGGTTTGCAGATAAAAACCAAAGCTTGCTTTATTCAATCCTTGGACAACGGTCACTAGAGATGAGCGAACTTACAGTAAATTCGATTCGTCAAGAACTTCTCGGCTCGGCAGTTGATGACTTTTCCTGCGTAAATTAGTTCAGCTTTCAGGTGCTCCGGTGGGCTGGAAAAGGTGGATACAATCCAAGGAAAGAGTCTCCTAGGACTGTATCCACCTTTTCCAGCCCACCGGAGCACCTGAAAGCTGAACTAATTTAGGCAGGAAAAGTTATCAACTGCCGAGCCGAGAAGTTTGTGACGAATCGAATTTACTGTAAGTTCGCTCATCTCTAATGGCCACATACAGAGATAGTGGCTGACGCGTTTCGCACCTAGGTGCGAAACGCGCCAGACACTATTCTCTGTATTTGACCATTGTCCAAGGATTTAAAGGGGTACTCCGGTGGAAAACTTTTTTTTTTTTTTTTTTAGCAACAACTGGTGCCAGATTTTTAAATTACTTCTATTTAAAAAATCTTAATCCTTCCAGTACTTATGAGCTACAGATGAAATTCTTTTCTTTTTGGAACACAGAGCTCTCTGCTGACATCATGAGCACAGTGCTCTCTGCTGACATCTCTCTCCGCTCGCAGCGTCCAGAAGTTTATTACAGCGGTCGCGCCCCCTTTCCATAGACTTTTGTTGAGGGGCGGGCGTGACGTCACGAGGGGGCGGCCTCGAACGCGGAAGCCCACACACAGCGTCCGGAGTAATAAACAGGGAAGTGGAGAACCCCTTTGAGAACTGTCCAGATTAGGAGAAAACCCCCATAGAAAACATATGCTGCTCTGGACAGTTGCTAAAATGGACAGAGATGTCAGCAGAGAGCACTGTGGTCATGATGTCAGCAGAGAGCTCTGTTTTCCAAAAAGAAAATCATTTCCTATGTAGTATTCAGCAGCTAATAAGTGCTGGAAGGATTAAGATTTTTTTATTAGAAGTAATTTACAAATCTGTTTAACTTTCTGGCACCAGTTGATTAAAAAAAAAAAAAAAAGTTTTCCACTGGAATATCCCTTTAAAGGGATTGTAGCAATTATATTCTTGCCATAAACACATTAAAGAGACAGTCTTACTGATCTAAAGAAGGGGCCCGGTAATTCAGAACATTGATCAGTCCCAGAGTTCTTTGGGTTCAAAGATGAATATCTGTTTTGAATCAACTGTTACAACTGGTGGCGCTGTTGCATTGGTGTCTATGGGAAGATTTGTGGCGAGAAGGGGTATTGCAGGTGATACATTTTTTCTCTATATGGTTTCATGTAGGTCTAATTTTGGTGTAGTAGCTCTAAGGAAAGTCGGATTATAGTGTCTGTAATGGAGACGCTAAAAAAGGGCCTTAGATGTTACAATATGTCGCATCTGCCGCATGATTTTTACAAAAAGTAAAATAAATGTCTAATCTGTGGAGTGTAGAAAACCTAAATTTATTGTATATGGGGGAAAGGTGATCCGATGTTGGCTACAAAGGAGTGTCTCTCTATCTGGAGGACCTGTCCTGATATAAACAGAGATCCCATTCATTTGAATAGACTCTCTGCAATGCTCACTTTCCCCTGTGGGGGCACTGCAGGGAAATTGAACACTTACTGCCAGGTTTTCCTACAGAATACAGCTGATTTCTGGAGGTCCCAGTAGGGGGGACAGTTTGTGATCTGCTTATTATCAGCGAACCCTTCTCAAAATGAACAATTGTCCAAAGCGGAGGACCTTCTTTAATATGAGGATTACCACTAACTGCTACAATGTAGAAACCATACTGCAATAGTGAAGACAAGGAGAGCAGCTCAGTTTTGAGCATAAGAATCAAAAAAATAATAACCTGCTGCCTTCAAATCGGCTGATGAGATCTGAAATCTTGCTCGACTTCTCCCCTGATGGGGGCGTACCGTCATCCATCCTGGGACGGCCCCGAGGAAAGGTCCTCCAGTTAGGGTTTTGGTTCTTGTATGGTGATGGAGAGGGGGGCACGTCTGCAGGCTTTGGTGGCACTGTGGAAAATGAAAAAAAAAATCAGTATTAGCCGTCTTGATGGAGCCTATTATTGGGAATAATACAATTCTGTCTTCCTTTAACTGCCACTAGGGGGAGCTCACTTCATACAGATCAAACCATGATTCAATCTGTATATAGGGAGCTAATAGGAGGCTGTACAGAAGCTCTGACCTATATAAAGACATGTAGTGGAGTTTCTGGGTGGCCCTTCCTAATCCAATGAGCTCTTGGGCAGTGCCTAACATGCGGGTAGGTTCACAATAAGTAAGGCATAAAAGCAAGGTAGAATTGCTTCATGATCAGACTAAACGAGCTTTGCCTGTATTTAGTAAACAAGAACACATAGATCTACACAGGAGCTGTATACACAAAACTGAACTGTATACACAAAATCTCAACCAATGTGTATATATCTGTATATACGGCTGGATATATTTCCATGAAAGTTGGTACATGTGTTTCTTATATAAATAAAAATATAGTAGAATTTAGGGATGTCCCGGCATCGACAAACCTTGCAGCCTGAGAGAAAAACAGTGAAGCCAGGACAGTTAAATCATACTTTACCATGAGTTTGGTCCAGCAGCAGAATGTTTAAAACTCCCGGGCAATCTTCTCAGCCTGAGAGTAGCGTGATCATGAGATGTACAGGAAGTCCCATGCAAGCCTATAGGACTATAGGATACATCTCCTGATTGCGTTACTCTCAGGCCTGGAAACTTTTAAACATCCTGCTGCCAGACCAACATGATTGAGGTACAGTATGATTTAACTGTTCAGCAGGCAGGTGCAGAGAATAGTTAGTGCGATCACATGGTAAAAAATTATTTATGGCAAGCTGAAAGAAGAGTCGGGGGAGAGAAGACATCATTGTGGTATCAGGGAGAGGACATGGCAGCGCTGCTGCAGTGGGGAGTGAAGGGAAGACAAGCAGCCTGTCACTGCTGGGGCTTCAGGAGACTGGAAAAGCTGAGTGGCATGCAGTACCCGGAGTTGCCCGGTCTTACTACCTAAACATTGTGGGAGACGAAAAGCAATGCTCTTCAGGAAACTGGAAAAGCTGGGTGGCACGCATACTGCGTGCCACCCAGCTTTTCCAGTCTCCTGAAGAGCTGTGCTTTTCCTTTCCCAAAATGTTTAGGTAGGAAGACCATGCTGAGCTAGGGCAGTAATAAAGGAACATGACAACATATCACTGTCTCACTATCTTACTAGGTAGACTACCCATTCATGACCTGAGAGAACTGGGCAGGGGTCCCTTATAAAAACACGAAGCAAGGATGTATTAGCCGTCACCCAACTTTCCTAGGAACAGATAACAAATGGCTGATCAGACACTTTTCTTTTATAAATACGTAATGAGGAGAGCGCCATCTATTCTGTTCCTCAATGTGAACCTGACTAAACTCCAGACGGTGTCTCGACAGGTTTCCTTTCTTGATAAGCCTCCGACGACAAATTTATTGTACACCTCAAATGAAACTGTTATCCCTTCACCCGACAGTAACATACCAGCCAATAAAATGGGCCGCGCTGCACCAGCACTTTCTAGAGACGTCGGTAAAAAGGCCAGGCAGAGGAAATGGCACCCCTCCCAGGACCAACTATGAATAATAATTCAGAAATATCTGCGTGGTAAACATAGTCGGAGGTGTTACGATAAAGGTCAGTGAGTTATAAGCGCTAAAAATGATTTAAAAAAACATTATAACCTTGGAGAAAACTCAATTTTCTACACATATAATAGGTGCATATGCACCTGAGAACTAAATGGTGCCGCTATTGTAAAAGTAATAAATAATGCCATCATAGAGTACACATACACAATGCTGCTATTATGTGCACATCTCTTAAAAGGGGTATTCCAAGAAAAACACTTTTTTTTAAATATATATATATATATATATATATATATATATATACTGGCTCCAGAATGTTAAACAGATTTTTAAATTACTTCTATTAAAAAATCTTAATCCTTCCAATAATTATCAGCTGGTGAAGTTGAGTTGTTGTTTTCTGTCTGGAAACAGTGCTCTCTGCTGACATCCCTGTCTGTCTCGGGAACTGCACATAGGTTTGCTATGGGGATTTGCTTCTACTCTGGACAGTTCCCGAGACACGTGTCATCAGAGAGCACTTAGACAGAAAAGAACAACTCAACTTCAGCAGTTCATAAGTACTGAAAGGATTAAGATCTCTTAATAGAAGTCATTTACAAATCTGTTTAACTTTCTGGAGGCAGTTGATCTATAAAAAAAAAAAAATTTTTCCTGGATAACCCCTTTAAGACATGACACATTACACATACACAATGTTGACGCACCTGAGACCTCAATAGTAAAGAAAATTATTGTAAAGAAAATAAATAATGCCATCATAGAGTACACATACACAATGTTTCCAAACTGTGCACATTAATAAAGCTACCTAATATGACCATAGAGTGCAGAATTTTGTTATACTGTGCACAAATGTTATGTCACTATATAGTACACATACATATTTCCACACTGTACAAGTATCGAATGGCATTGTACAATACACATAAAAAAAGTTGCCACTATATACGACACATAAATAATGTTGCCATACAATGCACATATCTAATGCCGCTATATAGTACACACAAATAATATTTCCTGGCTATACAAATATCTAATGCCTTCGTACAGTATATATACACAATGTTACCACACCATGCACATATCTCATTACATCATTACAGTACGCATGCATCATGTTGCCATACTGTGCACCTATCTTAAGCCATCAAACAAATAATGTTATCAAGCTATGAGCATTTTTAGCACATAAATAATGTTGCCATACTGCGCATATATCTAGTGAAACCAGAGTGCACTTAAACAATGCTGCCATACTGTGCACATATCTTATGCCACCAAACAGTACATATAAATAATGCTGCCATACTGCAAGTTTAATAGCCCCATACAATACACATAAATTATAATGCCAAACAATGCATATCTAATGCCACCATATAGTACACATAAATACTACTACCTTACTACATACATTACTAATGCCCCCATATAATACGCATAGTTAATACTGCCATACTGTACACATATGTAATGTCCCCTTACTGTACGCCTTAAGAATGCCATACAATGCACACATCTAATGGTGTCATATAGTACACATAAATAATACTACCTTATTACTGCCGCCGTATAATACACATAGGGAATACTGCCATACTGTACACATATGTAATGTCCCCTTACTGTACGCATTATTAAGAATGCCATACAATGCACACATCTAATGGTGTCATATAGTATCCATAAATAATACTACCTTTCTACTGCCGCCGTATAATACACATAGGTAATACTGCCATACTGTACACATATGTAATGTCCCCTTACTGTACGCATTATTAAGAATGCCATGCAATGCACATATCTAATGGTTC
Organism: Hyla sarda; assembly: GCF_029499605.1. Classification (NCBI taxonomy): domain Eukaryota; kingdom Metazoa; phylum Chordata; class Amphibia; order Anura; family Hylidae; genus Hyla; species Hyla sarda. The sequence continues at coordinate 406,261,598 of NC_079192.1, forward strand.
CATATAGTACACATAAATAATGCTACCATACTTTAATATACGTATATAAGTAATGGCCCCATAGAGTACTCATAAATAATGTTGCCATACTGTGTACATAATTAATGGCCCCATACAGTAAACATTAATAATGCTGCCATACTGTACACATATCCAGTGCCATCATATCAACAAACATTAATAATACTGCCATACTACACACACAGCTTATACCACCATATAGTATAGTATAGTACTGCATATATTACTAATGGCACCATACAGTGCAAATAGGTAATAAGTGAGACATCTGCGTTGCAGGCTCCGTTCCAAGCTTCTGATGAAATAAAATGGAGACTGTGACACCATCTGAAATGCCCCCATTATGAGTCAATGTAGTCTGTGTGGCGACACATGAACTGGTTGTCACCTGCACTTGTGACTAGATAGGGGCAGTAACATAAGGGGGATAGTCTGACGCATGGCGGGTAGAAATTGGAGTCAAGATGGCAGAAACCATGTGTAACCGAGAAAGCTTGAAATAATAATATACTAAACCGCTTTATGCATTCAGAATTATTACATCTATTACCCTCTACTTAGAACAGTGCTTCCTAACCAGGGTGGGTGCCTCCAGCTGTTGCAAAATTACAACTCCCAGCAGAAAATGGAGTCAAGATGGCAGAAACCATGTGTAACCATGAAAACCTGCAATAATAATATACAGTGGTCCCTCAAGTTACAATATTAATTGGTTCTGGGACGACCATAGTATGTTGAAACCATTGTATGTTGAGACCATTGTATGTTGAGACCATAACTATGGAAACCTGGTAATTGGTTCTAAAGCCACCAAAATGTCATCCAAATATAGGAAAAAGTGAGGATTAAAGAAAAATAAGTAGATAATTAATATAGATAAAGCAAATCCTTATATATAAAAGTAATAAAGATCTGCTGGGAGCTGTAATCACGGTCTATGTCACTGTTTTCCAAGCAGGGAGCCTCCAGCTGTTGCAAAACTACAACTCCCAGCATGTCCGGGAATGGTAGTTTTGCAACAGCTGGGGGCACCCTGCTTGGGAAGCACTGGTCTATGTAGAGGACAGGGGCTTCTTAGTACATGCAATGTCCTAAAAATGTAACATGGAATCGCCCTCACCTGGTGTCCAAAGGAGCAGCTAACCCTGGTACAGGTAAAGAGTACAGAACATGTAATACCTCCCTGTACTGTAGGAGGCGCTACCAGACACCAGTCAGTGCATACACTTCAGTAATACAGGTACAGAGTACAGACCATGTTATACCTCCCTGTACTGTAGGGGGTGCTACCAGACACCAGTCAGTACATACACTTCAGTAATACAGGTAAAGAGTACAGAACATGTAATACCTCCCTGTACTGTAGGGGGCTCTACCAGACACCAGTCAGTGCATGCACTTCAGTAATACAGGTAAAGAGTACAGAACATGTAATACCTCCCTGTACTGTAGGGGGCGCTACCAGACACCAGTCAGTGCATACACTTCAGTAATACAGCTAAAGAGTACAGAACATGTTATACCTCCCTGTACTGTAGAGGGTGCTACCAGACACCAGCCAGTGCATGCACTTCAGTAATACAGGTAAAGAGTAGAGAACATGTAATACCTCCCTGTACTGTAGGGGGCGCTACCAGACACCAGTAAGTGCATACACTTCACTAATACAGGTGTTTTACCAGTGAATGCCCATTTTAATTGGTCAGTTCTTCCGGCCATTGAGATGTTTCACAGATCTGGACTGTCCGTAGCATTGTATGTTGAGTCTGGTTTCAACTTACAATGGTCCAAAAAAGACCATTGTATGTTGAAACTATTGTATGTTGAGGCCATTGTAAGTTGAGGGATTACTGTACTAAACCTAGTTATGCATTCAGGATTATTACAACTATTACCCTCTACTTAGAACAGTGCTTCCCATCCAGGGTGCCTCCAGCTGTTGCAAAACTACAACTCCCAGCATGCCTGGACAGCCGAAGGCTGTCCAGGCATGCTGGGAGTTGTAGTTTTGCAACAGCTGGAGGCACCCTGGATGGGAAGCACTGACCTAGAAAGATAAGCAGATCGCTCTCCACCCAAACACCGGGAAGCCAACGCTAATGGCGCACGAGGGGCATCCTGTGTCTACCCGCATTGCTGGATGTGGCTATTGCTCCTCAGGGATTCCCATGTCTCCATCTATAGATGACATCTCCCAGGTCAGGCCTGTCCCTCCTTCCATCCTGCTGAGTCACCGATGTCCTGCTAAGGTGGAGCACATGGGTGGTAAGTTGTGTGCGCCAAATATCAGAAGGCCGTGTGTGTGCAAGGTCACTGGGTAATAGTGATGAATGACAAAGAGCTGTGTGATCCGCACAGAGGACCTCATTTACTAAGCTAAAACCCAATCGTTTTTGTCAGATTTTTCCAAGTTATTTTGGTGCACAGGGTCTGAGACACGTCGGAGACACTGGCCTTCATTTACTATTGCAAACCTGACATGTTTTGTCGGGTTGTGCGCCAGAAGTTCTGTCTGCGCCAGAATTTGAGTCTGGGTTCACATTATGTTTTCAGCAATATGAGACCGTATACGGATGGGGGGGGGGGGGGAGCAAAAATTGTGCGCTGCCGTATGCCGCCCGTATGTAATTCATTTCAATGAGCCAACCGGAGTGAAACGCTGACTCTGGTCGGCTCATTTTTGCCCCATATGTGGTTTTCCCACCGCACCTAAAACCGTGGTAAACTGGAGTGAAACGCTGACTACGGTCGACCTAAAACCGTGGTACACTGGAGTGAAAGGCTGACTCCGGTCAACCTAAAACCGTGGTACACCGGAGTGAAACGCTGACTCCAGTCGACCTAAAACAGTGGTACACCGGAGTGAAACGCTGACTCCGGTCAGCTCATTTTTGCCCCATATGTGGTTTTCCCACCGGACCTAAAACCGTGGTACACTGGAGTGAAACGCTGACTCCGGTCGACCTAAAACTGTGGTACACCGGAGTGAAATGCTGACTTTGGTCGGCCTAAAACCGTGGTACACCGGAGTGAAACGCTGACTCCAGTCGACCTAAAACTGTGGTACACCGGAGTGAAATGCTGACTCTGGTCGACCTAAAACAGTGGTACACCGGAGTGAAACGCTGACTCCGGTCAGCTCATTTTTGCCCCATATGTGGTTTTTCCACCGGACCTAAAACCGTGGTACACTGGAGTGAAACGCTGACTCCGGTCGACCTAAAACTGTGGTACACCGGAGTGAAATGCTGACTCTGGTCGGCCTAAAACCGTGGTACACCGGAGTGAAACGCTGACTCCAGTCGACCTAAAACTGTGGTACACCGGAGTGAAATGCTGACTCTGGTCGACCTAAAACAGTGGTACACCAGAGTGAAACGCTGACTCCGGTCAGCTAATTTTTGCCCCATATGCGGTTTTCCCACCGGACCTAAAACCGTGGTACACTGGAGTGAAACGCTGACTCCAGTCGACCTAAAACTGTGGTACACCGGAGTGAAATGCTGACTCTGGTCGACCTAAGACAGTGGTACACCAGAGTGAAACGCTGACTCCGGTCAGCTCATTTTTGCCCCATATGCGGTTTTCCCACCGGACCTAAAACCGTGGTACACTGGAGTGAAACGCTGACTCCAGTCGACCTAAAACAGTGGTACACCAGAGTGAAACGCTGACTCCGGTCGACCTAAAACAGTGGTACACCAGAGTGAAACGCTGACTCCAGTCGACCTAAAACAGTGGTACACCAGAGTGAAACGCTGACTCCGGTCGACCTAAAACAGTGGTACACTGGAGTGAAATGCTGACTCCGGTCGACCTAAAACAGTGGTACACCGGAGTGAAATGCTGACTCCGGTCGGCTCATTTTTGCCCCATATGCGTTTTTCCCACCGGACCTAAAACCGTAGTACACTGGAGTGAAACGCTGACTCCAGTCGACCTAAAACCGTGGTACACCGGAGTGAAATGCTGACTCCGGTCGACCTAAAACAGTGGTACACCTGAGTGAAATGCTGACTCCGGTCGGCTCATTTTTGCCCCGTATGCGGTTTTCCCACCGGAACCAAAACCGTGGTACATCGGAATGAAACACTGAAAATGTAATGTGAAGCCAGTGAAACTCCTTTTCACTAAGAAAATGGGCGTGGCAATCGATAAAAGGGGGCATGGTTACAAAAAAGGGGAGTGTTCCTGACCTTTTCACAAAAACCAACATATTTACTAAGGTTTCCACAGAAAATGTGGTGGATTTCAGCTGAGGAAAACCCGACAGATCAGAGCATGTATAAAAAAAAACAAAATGTAAGGAAAAAGGAAAATGTAGGGAAACCTTAGTAAATACCGTGGAAAATAAATTGTAGGAAATTAAATCCTACAAAGAAAACTACACAACACTCTGTAAATCAGGGCCAATGTGCGACAGGAAAATCCACTAACCTGATATTGCATTGTGAAAAGCGGAAAAAGGGGGTGTGGCTCGCCCAAAAAGGGGCGTGGTTTCGCATAACGACCTATTTACTGTTGAATTCACAAAAGTTCCTGTGAATAAATGGCTGGAAATTTCCACCTAGAAAAAACTGGTCAGAAAATTGTGTATCGGTGATCCCCATAGTAAATAGAGGGAAATCCTCCAAGTCTGAAACAACATTTCTCACTGGAAAAAAACCTGACACTCTTAGTAAATGAGGCCCATAGTGTATATACCGTACACAAGATAAGTGATTGCATAACTACTCACACCCCTGTTACTATTGGCACCTAAACAAACGCTCACACAGTCAGATGGTGCCTGTGTACAATCACCTGCATCGAGAGAATAGTGGGGCAGAACATCTCATAGTATTTAGACTACAGTCTGCAAAGTAGGCAAAGATTCTGGATTTCGAAGACCAAATCTGTGTGTTTGGAGATAACAAAAAAAATAAAAATAAATAAAAGACACTTTCACTATAAAGCATGGTGATGGCACCATCATATTGTGAAGGTGCAGTAAAATACTGTGGGGTAAACATGCTGCAGTCTACAAGTAAATTGGGACTTGGGTTGCGTTCACCCGGCAGTCTAGACCGGTCCCGTTCTCCTGTCAAAAATAAAAACTGACAACAACGGATGCAAACGGATGTTATCCATTTGGATCCATTATTGTTCAGTTAATAAACCAAAAAAACATAGAATTTTATTTTGTTCTGAGGATGCTCAGAAGTAAAAATGGATTAAAAAAAACGGATTGAAAAAATTGATGCAAACAGATGACATTAAAGGCTCATCTGTTTTCCATAGACTTCAATGTAAAATTTACTGCATGTGCCGTTTTTTCTGCCGTCAAAAAAAACGGAAATGAGTGCAGACTGGTCCAAAAGGATGGTAAAAAAAATTCCATTGACATGAATGGGATTTTCCTAAAACTATTTTTTTAATTCTGTTTACAGCTTGCAAGAACGGAACCAAAACGGGGATAAAAAAAAAAAAAAGGGGACAGACGGCCGTGTGAATGCACCCTTTGGAGTAAGGGCTTAGGTATCATTGCTGTTGCTAGGGACCCCTCGAAAGAAGAGGGGGTCATTACAGGTTGGTACTATCCTCAGTTCGGTAGCGACCTGCACAGGAATGTGGTCCATTAATGTTAAAGAGTACCTCTCATGATCTTGTTGTATTTTAAAATCCTCCCAGTTCACTGCCCCCATCATGATAATCCACCCCCGGCCTTTATTTTTATTATTTTTTTAGTTTTCTACCTTGATATTGCTCTGTATTTTCTGCTCAGTCTCAGTAAGATTCACAGACTGGGAAGGGGCGTTCCCCAGCAGGCGTGACATCATCTGAAGCCATACAGGGGAGAACTTCCTCTTTCACTCTGCTACACACAGCCCATAGCAGTGTAGTGTGAGATGAACTATGATTGGCTAAGGCTGCGCACACACCTCAGCATTTCCTGATTTTGGACTTCTGCCAGGCCAGCAGGAGTCCAAAGTCTGTACAAAAGATGGAGGGAAATGTGCTCTGGACAAGTAGGGAGACACCTAGTGGCAGTTTTTTTTAAACACAAATAAAACATAGAAAACTTCATTTTTTTAAACAAAGTACATTAGAAACATTTTTTATTTACCATAAGGAGTGCAATAGCAAAAATTTGTTTTAATGACAGTGCCCATTTAAGCATACTTGATAACATTTATTTGGGTCTTGGGAGAGTTAAAGCAAAACTTCTAAGGGGTCCAATTTTTATCATGCTTTGGGCCACTTAGAACTTGCTCTATAGTGAGTGATTGGGCACTTCACTCACCGGCTGGCCGTCCGATCCGACTTATGTGCTCCATTATAGTCTATGTTGCGCATCAGTCAAATCTGCAGGTGAGTGACGCACATTACTACATGTTTTACCCGATGATGGGTTTCAGGACTGAGATCCAATACAAACTTTGGACATGTGCTGACAAAAATTTGGGATATGTCAAGCAAGGATCTTTTCCATATGGGGTTGTTACCCATCTGCAGACAGCTGTTTTAGGGTTGTTGCCCCTCGTCAGCACAGAGCAGGGTGATGGCTGGCTTGTGAGAGGATTTTAACATGGGGCTAGGTGGTAGAGTGTCTCCAGAAAGACGAAAAGTATACCAGCTGAGGGTCCAATTCCTCAGGGGGGGCACAGTCTCCATAGAAAATGAAAAAAAAAAACATAAAATGCAGAATATTGGTTGATTTCTATGGAGAGTAGTCACACAAGAGCGGCCAACTCACTCTTGGGAATGGTGGAGGTCTAAGAGGCGCGAACATTGTTCATAGGTTATATAAGTTGTTGTGGGACAACCTGAACTTACACATTCTACCAATTGGTTTGTACAGTATGTTCCACAGGGCCCTCAGGTACTGTCTGTCACAAGGCCCTATATGTCACTGGGCTCTCAAGTAGTGTGTGTCACTGGGCCCTCAAGAACTGTTTGTCAGAAGGCCCTATATGTCACAGGGCCCTCAAGTACTATATGCCACTGGGCCCTCAAGTACTATATGTCACAGGGCCCTCAAATAGTGTGCGTTAGTGGGTCCTCAAGTACTGTGTGTCACTGGGCCCTCAAGTACTGTGTGTCACTGGGCCCTCAAGTACTGTGTGTCACTGGGCCCTCAAGTACTGTGTGTCACTGGGCCCTCAAGTACTGTGTGTCACTGGGCCCTCATGTACTGTGTGTCACTGGGCCCTCAAGTACTGTGTGTCACTGGGCCCTCAAGTACTGTGTGTCACTGGGCCCTCAAGTACTGTGTGTCACAGGGCCCTCAAGTAATAGGCCCTCAAGTACTGTGTGCCACTGGGCCCTCAAGTACTGTGTGTCACTGGGCCCTCAAGTACTATGTGTCACAGGGCCCTCAAGTACTATGGGCCATTTCTAATACTGGTGTCTTCTTATGTGCTTGTCGGCTCCTTCAAGCACCATGGCTCGTGTTCAACTGCAAAAACATATAGCTACGCTTCCACATCAATAGTATCTTCTCAATAACATGTAAAGGCATGCAAAAAACACTAACATACAGCCATCACTGTTTACCTAAAGGCTTTGGACTTCTCCCTATGTTTCTGGGAATCTGCTGGTCTTTTACATGATAATCGCGTTTACCGCTTCCCTCCTGCTCTACAAGCTGGTCTGTGCTGGTGGAGATTGGCTTCCAGATGGGAAGGATGCGAGGACAGGGCACGCTGTTGCCTGCAAGATGATGAGAAAAGTGCATGAGCTCACAAATAAAAGATAACACAGAAAACAATGTGATGATTTTCACAACAATTACATAGCAAAATGGGGAGGGGTAGTGTGCTGGCGACGGACCGTTGCACGCCGAATCGCTTCGTCAGGCCAGAGGCCTGACGAAGCGCTTTGGCGTGCAACGGTCCTTCACCAGCACACTTCCGCCGTGTCTTGTTCTCCCGCTCCCTTGCACGTTCAATCCTGAATGTTCCGAAGAACAATAAAGAAGCATCTGTAAGAAGACCCTGGTGAGTGCTCCGCGTTACCTTTCTTTATGGCGCACATTTTCATATCTCACCTATCATAAGTGTGTCAGCACCTAAGGGAAACAGTATAGCTTCTAGGGGCCTGCATTGAGCCCACCGTCCACCCATGAAGTGGGTATACACTTAGTGGTGCCATGTACATCTCTATTAGTAATCTACAATAGAGCTCTAGTCTTTCCATCAAAACAATAGTTGCTGAGACAGAACCCAGTGGACCTTGACGGACAAGTCAATGGGATCTGCTGGGCATCTGGTCAGGCCTAACATAGGTGCCTGGCATTTGGTGGTTCAATCTGCGGACAATTTTGAACTCCCTTTTTGATCAGATTCAGCTCCTCTGAAGAGGGAATTCTTGCAAAGGTTCTTGCCAACCAGGAGCAACCAGTGCCTGGGCCCCACTGTCCAAGGGCCCAACAGCATGTCCGTGGAGAGGGGAGGTCAGGTGCTGCTTGGCTTCTCTTGTGGCATCTTATCTTCTCTAACAACAAAAATAGTCCATCTGAAAAAGTCAAGATGCCCGAATCTTCTTCCCTCAACATCTGCGGTTGGGGGAAGAGTCGGGAGGTGCCAAACACTAGATGGTCAGCCTATCCTGCCAAAGTCGACAGGCTTGGAGGACATTATTCCAATGTGTATGGCCTTTAGTAAGAGGACAACTCGAGAACTTGTTTTTCCTGGTGAAATGTTCTTCATCTTTCACGAGCAGGTTGTCTTTATCGACGTCTCCTTGTATGAATCATACAATTAGCAGAGACAAGCCTGCCCAAACCTGACTCATCGCGGGTAATGAACGCTAACGCGGGGAAGGTTTTTGCTGTTTTAAATTTTTTTTTTCTTTTAACAGAAAATCATCTCTCACATTTATTAATTTGTTCTCTGCTAAATTGACTTAAATTGCTATTTTCTGTGATTCTAAAACAAGCTGTCTGTCTCTCAAAACGTCTGAGCAAAATTACCAGCAAAAGACGTCAATGGTGACTGCGAACTGGGAAAACAATCATTATGATCAAGGGGCAAGGGCTTGTTTATGAGCCTTCAAGAACCCACACATTTTTTTTTCTCTCTTAAGTGCCAATTATAAACCTGAAATTAGCAACAAAAGGGGGAGGGGGGCAGAAGTAGCTGTCAACCCATGGCCCTGGAATTTGAGGGGGCCCAATAGACTCTTGCCACATTTGAAATCATAATTGGTGAAGGAACTGTTACAGATTTCACATTTGAGCCCACAAATGTTAAAAGTGGCCACTCTGAGATTAATAAAAAACAATCCCCATGTCCCCTGCTGCCCAGTCCCCACTGCTTACTACTTCCTGTTTTTCTCCCGACACAAGGAAGTGTTTACGCAATCACTGACTGACGATATGGCTAGTCATTGGTTGAGCAGGCAGTGGGGACTGGGCACTATCATACTGGAACAAAACACTGTACAACCCCATATATGAGGGATATTCAGGTAGTCAAGAATAGGGTTGTGGCTTTTATTTATAACAGACTCTACAAAAATCTGCACAAAACAATAGATCCATCACCAACAGAACCCAACAACCCTACTGGCGTAAAATGAAGGACACCTTGGAGAAACCCAAAAAACATTATTATAGCTGGAATAATAGTGTTCCGTGCACACCTGAGCATTCAACACAGCCCTAATCAGATATGTATGGGTTCCGGGTAAGAGTACCCCCACCAGTTTTCACAGCGAATGGATCCCACCATTTTTATTGGCGAGGGAATACCGTTCATGAGGGCCACCTCTTTAATTTCAGTAAAAACAAAAAACATAGTATTGGAACAGGGTTCAGGTCTGAATTACAGTTTGTGGAATCCTTTTTTACCCCCCAATACCTTTCCAAACAGGTGAAAAATTAGGAATAACTCAAAAAACAAAGTTGGTAACAATGTGGTGCAGTGCCTAAATAGTAGCATTATGGAGTGGCCATATAGTGTTAATATGCTAGTGATATAGAGGTGCCCAAATAAAGCCTTTTTACTCTACCCTGATGACAACGATTGAGGAAGAGTGATGGATCGGGCACTTGGACTCCAACAGCCCAATCCTTTTGTCCTCAGAAGGATTAGTCACTGCCAAAGGAGTCTGGCAGCAGCTTCCTGCCCCCCACCCCTCTAAGAATCCATGCATACTCAGCCAAGCCTAGCAGGCACGTGTACATTGAAATCGGGAAAGATACTTGTCATATATATTGCATTTAATGACTATTAATAATCTATAGTAAAACTTCACCCGAAGACCACCTCTACGAGAAGACCATCCCCTTATCCAAGACAGATTTTGTATGATGGAATTTCAGGCCACCATATATTATACTAAGTAGCCATTTTTGAGAAGACCGCCTCTATAACAGAACACTTTTGGTGGTCTTCTTAAAGTGGTTTCACTGTATATATGGGTGTTTTATTTCTGAATGGGATGTTAGTGGCTAGGTCATGAATTAGTGATCAAGCTTTTCCCACACGCTAATGTCATAGACATGCATTATATAACACAGGAAATAGAGCGGAGAAGGGAAACCTCATTCACACATGAGAATATCCTATTCCCAGGAGATCAGAAGGATCCATAATGTGCTGCATATTACTGTATGGAGATAATGGGGGTCTCCTGGGGTCTGTTACACATGGTCCAGCTCGTAAGTTTAAATCGGCTTCCTGAATTATACATCAGCTTACATATAGATAAATGGTTCTCCAGAAGTAACTAGTCCAATTGGTCATGGTGTATGTACACAAAACGTCCCCAGATCTTCATACACAGATAGTTGAGGTGCCTGTACACTTTAGGCAAAAGTCGTCCAAACTCACCAATTTTAGTGCGTTCGGCTGACTGGGGGCCTCCTGACTCACACGCCTGATCATGACTGAACACGGCCATCCACCTAATGGGGGGCCTCCTGGGTCCACCATTCTATTGATCAGTGGGGGGTCCTAACAGTCGGACCCTCACTGATCAGATACTTATCACCTATCCTGTTGATGGAGGATAGCTTTTAATCTCGGGATATCCCCTTTACATTAATCTTCATGATGATGCAGGGAATTTGGAGCTACGCATTAGAAGACTGCGGCTCCAGTAGAGCTATACTAGCACAGAATTTGGGTATTAATAAGATAAATAAATTATGAAAATGTATTTCATAGTTATAATTTTTGGGGAAATGCTGGATAACAATCAACATAGCAGTGTAAAGAGAGACAGATAGTTTAGAGTGGAGTTCAAGGCAAGACCTCTGCTGTGTGATTTGTCCCTCACCACATGGGGACAGGCCCAAGACCCAGTTACCAGAATTATTGCAGTATGAGCGACTATACTCATTACAAGGATTCTGCCAACCAGGTTGTCAGTCCAGTTCAAGTCAGCTTTGGGGAGAATAGAAGATTCTGATGGGCCCCATAGCAACTGTTAGGGTACATGTGGTTCTGATCCCTAAAAACTAGAGATCTTGCTTGTCTGTGTGCTTTCCAAATAAGTTTTCCACCCTCCTGTCAGAGGTTATAGAGTGGCCGGAAAGATCAACATACAACAAATTAATGTGGTGTGAAGGTCTCTGAACACCCCGCTCAGCTTTTATTTATAGTCTACAACACATAGACGCCATCCAATGGGACAATGGCATGAAGTGTTTCCATTTAAAATACAGCAGTACACTATTTAAGGACAGACAATGTATCTGTAGCTATTCTATTATTTAAGGAAGGGATAGAGACACACAGTGCACATAGGCAAAATCATGGCTTATAGCTACAGTAAAATTATATATTAACTTATGTGAAACAAAAATCAAGAAACAGAAACAAAGCCGAACACCCACCATTTGTATTTTGATCTACTTGCTTCTCAGCATAATTTTAAAAACGAACAGGTTATTAGTATACATTTTGCTCGGTGGCGGCCATTGTTTCTGTGATGCTTTGTCTGTGGGGTGGTGTGGCCCAGGGCCAGGGGCTCGGCTGGGCAGCAGTGGGGCTGCAGGGCCACTGGGTCATTCCTCCGGTGGGCTTGGTGTCTCGGAGGCAGTGGTCGCCGCGTGGCGCTCCGCCAGTGTTAGGTTAGGGACCCACTCTGAATAGGTGGCCTTGACGTGGCGAGTGGGCTTGTACTTTTTGATCAAAATGTATAATAACAACCTGTTAGTTTTTGAAATTATGCAGTGAAGCAAGTAGATCAAAATGCAAATGGTGGATGTGCGGCTGTGTTTCTCTATTTTTGTTTTATATTAACTTGTGCTTACATGCATACTATATTTTATATTACAGCAAAGGATAGAGGGGGGAAGATCCTCTGGCCGTCCCTGTCCACTAAGTCCACCCTGGCGGTAAGCACCCAATTTGGATTCCATTCTGTGAAGCAGCACAAGGCAGTGATAGTCATCTCCTAAAGTCAAGTCAAGGCTATTCATGTCAAGTCCTTTCTATTTCAGTCACGTCAAAGTCAGGTAAAGGGGTACTCCGCTGCTCAACGCTTGGAACAAACTGTTGCGAACGCTGGAGCCGGCGCCGGGAACTTGTGATGTCATGTCCCACCCCCTCAATGCAAGTCTATAGGAGGGGGCTTGACAGCCGTCACGCCCCCTCCCATAGACTTGCATTGAAGGGGTGGGGTGTGATGTTATGAGGGGGCGGGGCTATGACGTCACAAGCTCCCGACGCCGGCTCCAGCCAAACGCTAAACAGCGGAGTACCCCTTTAAGACAACAAGCCCCAGAAAGCCCTGTATTGCAACTGTGGTTTCTTATTGCATCCTTCCCTACAATTACACTTCTGCTGAATTGAACTGTCTGTATTTCCTCTCCTGCAATTGTTTAAGTAAAGTTCAAGCGGTTACTGTAAAATGGCATTGGAGGTATTCATTACCCGGTGCTTGGCACTGGCAACCGCTTTACCTTGGAGTGAGGTGGGTTAACACTCCTGGCGTCACGAACATTCACCTTAGTCACATCACCCAATTGTCCACAATACATGCCACCCTAAGCTCACCACAGATACTAGTTATAATAACCGTATGTAGGATGCCTATAGCCAAGAGACGTCACCGCCACCATATTTCTGGCCATACGTAATATTCCATGCCAGCCACTGAACGTGTGGACCGGGCTCTATGGTGTCCATATGGACAGTAGTTGTTGTCATGTTCACTGACACATTTCAGTTGAGGAAATGGTAACAGATACCATCAAAAGGCAATAGGCTTCATTTATTTTTGCAAAAGTAAATTTACAAGAAGTGGAAATTTTCATCTTAAAAGAGGAACAAGAAGCCTGAAAGGTCCTGTTCCCTGTTTAAGTGGTTTACTGTGAGATTGTGAAAGTACTACATGACAATGGCGCGAGGTGACCACTTTACCAGGGTAGTACCTGAGCATAGATGTCGCCTCTATATAACCTGAGCTGAATTTGAGCTGAAAGCTGAATTTGAATAAAATAAAATAAAAAGTTTTCCACCGGAGTACCCCTTTAAAATAACAGCCAGTATTGGGAAAAAGAAGGGTAACTGTAACTGCATCTGTAGGACACACATACAGTTCAAAAGTCAGATGGGTATAAGGAAACTCATGGCCCCCAGTAGGACCATTTAGTGTCCCCCTGTAAGATGCAGACAGAGCAAATACAATTTGGCACCATCTGAGTCCTTATCCTAACAGAGGCAAAACATGCATCTGTGTATGACAATGTGGGAACAGGCATAGGTGAGTACACTTTACTTGGGTGCAGGGCACTGATCATTACAGGGGTTCAGAACATAAAATTCAAGTGGAGGGGGGGGCAGAAAGTATATTACAAGTAGTGGATGGATCATATATAATGAAATGAATTCAGGGAGCAAATAATATCATAAATTTAGGGGGAATTTTAGGAGAACACCATACAGATTACAGTTCATTACAGGGGGCACAGTGTGTAGTGAGACTTTCAGGTGGCACTATGTGTAGCGCTATTATTCTCAGGGTGCAGCTTGTCCCAAATTTATATTCAGGGGTACAGTGTGTGGAGTTTTTTTTCAGGGGGTGCAGTATTTGGCAGTATTGTTTACAAAGGGCACAGTGTGTGGCATTATTATAATCAGGGGGGCACATTATTTGGGAGTATCATATTTAGGGGGGGCAGAGTGTGTGGCAAAACAATATTCAGATGGCACAGTGTGTGACAGTATTATATTCAGGGGGCACAGTGTGTGGAAGTGTCATATTCAGAGGACACAGTGTTTGTCAGAACCATATTCAGGGGGTCAATGTGGGTCAGTATCATATTTAGGGGGCACAGTGTATGACAATATTATGTTCAAAGGACAGAGTTTGTGGCAGGGTTGTATTCAGGTAGCATAATGTGCACAGGGTCATATTTAGGGGGCACAGTGTTTGGCAGAAACATTTAGAGGGCACAGTGTGTGGCACAGTTATATTCAGGGAGCACAGTGTGTGGAAGGATCATATTCAGGGGGCACAGTATTTGTCAGAAACATATTCAGAGTGCATGGTGTGTGGCACTAAGGGGATAGGGTATAAGATGTCCCAGCAGCGGGACCCCCGCAATCTCCCTGCTGCATACTGCGTTTATTTAAAGTGTCGGGTGCAGCGCCGGAGGTTCGTGACGTCGCGGCCATGCCCCTCAATGCAAGTCTATGGGAGGGGGCGTGACGGCCGTCACGCCCCCTCCCATAGGCTTGCATTGAGGGGGCATGGCTGTGATGTCACGAGCCTCCGCCCCACATTGCCAATCATCCGGCATGGAGCAAAATTCGCTCCGTGCACCGGATGTCTGGGGTGCCGCAGCCAAGATCCCCTTTAATCTCTAACATGGACATCAAATGACATGATAAAATTATGTCTGGATCCACCACTAGGGGGAGCTCAGTAGCTCCACAAATACAGATTTTACTATAGGACTTGTACAAATCTACCATCATGAAGGAAGACTAAAGGGCTAAAATGGATGGGAATTTATGCAAAATAAATAGGGATAGAACACAATACATGTACGCCCATAATAACAACCACAATAATGATAGACGCCGATGCCCACACACAGCAAACAAACACACCGCCATCATATCATCCATACTGGGTGCATCATGTATCAGTTCTTACTTTGTGTTTTTAAGAGTCCCGGCCTCACCCGTATTTAGCTTGGACTAAAACCAAAAATATCGCTGTCGCACTTGACTCTACGGGGAAAATAAAAATCTACAATCCCTGCAGCTTCCTCCTTCAAACAATTCAATATCTGCTACCTGAAAAAACCTAAACTTTTTTTTGAAAATGTTGCTATAATTCCTCTTGATCTCTGCTTGCTGTCAGTGAATAGGAACGTTTGAAAGGAATCTGTGAACTCCTCATAACAGGTCTACTTTTAGTAAATACTTGTGTTCTCAATAAAATCATATTGGTGAAACATCTTTTATTTCTGAAACCGTTCCCCTGTTATTCCTCCTGGAAATAGATAAATAAAATGAGAACTATAAGGCTAGGTTTCCACTTTTTATTTATTTTACACCTTCAAAAACGCAGCAAAAACACCACGCTACATTTTGGCAGTTTTTCTAGCGTTTTTATTGGCGTTTTTGCCCCCAAAAAACTAAAACAAAAAACAACATGTGGAAACCTAGCCTCAGGGAGATTCATCAAGACCTGTGCTGAGGAAGAGTTGACCCGTTGCCTATAGTAACCAATCAGATCGCTTCTTTTGCCTTTTCAAAAATGAAAGTAGCGATCTGATTGGTTGCTATGGGCAACTGGTCGATTTTTTTTCCCCTCTGCGCAGGTTTTGATGAATCTCCCAATAAGTTGCCAGTTCAGGGGTTGTCTCTGCACAGTCTGGCACTCTCCAGTTAGTTTGGACAATATTAAATTGTAGTTACACATCCCCCCCCCCCCCCCCCCATTGTCAAGGTAAATGGTATCGCCCAGATGTCAATCAAATAATAGTAATTATTTGAGGGGAAAACGTTTAAAAAAAATTTTTTTTTATAAATAAAATAGACCAGAGAGCGGTCCCAGAGAGTCCTATTTAACCCCTTCAGGACGGAGCCCATTTTGGCCTTAAGGACCGGAGCGTTTTTTGCACATCTGACCACTGTCACTAAACATTAATAACTCTGGAATGCTTTTAGTTATCATTCTGATTCCGAGATTGTTTTTTCGTGACATATTCTACTTTAACATAGTGGTAAATTTTTGTCGATACTTGCATCCTTTCTTGGTGAAAAATCTGTAAATTTGATGAAAAATTTGAAAATTTAGCATTTTTCTAACTTTGAAGCTTTCTGCTTGTAAGGAAAATGGATATTACGAATACATTTTTTTTTGGTTCACATATACAATATGTCTACTTTATGTTTGCATCATAAAATTGACGTGTTTTTACTTTTGGAAGACACCAGAGGGCTTCAACGGTCAGCAGCAATTTTCCGATTTTTCACAAAATTTTCAAACTCAGTATTTTTCAGGGACCAGTTCAGGTTTGAAGTGGATTTGAAGGGTCTTCATATTAGAAATACCCCATAAATGACCCCATTATAAAAACTACACCCCCCAAAGTATTCAAAATGACATTCAGTCAGCGTTTTAACCCTTTAGGTGTTTCACACAAATAGCAGCAAAGTGAAGGAGAAAATTCACAATCTTCATTTTTTACACTCACATGTTCTTGTAGACCCAATTTTTGAATTTTTACAAGGGGTAAAAGGACAAAATTTTTACTTGTATTTGTTGCCCAATTTCTCTCGAGTAAGCACATACCTCATATGTCTATGTAAAGTGTTCGGCGGGCGCAGTAGAGGGCTCAGAAGCGAAGGAGCGACAAGGGGATTTTGGAGAGTACGTTTTTCTGAAATGGTTTTTGGGGGGCATGTTACCTTTAGGAAGCCCTTATGGTGCCAGAACAGCAAAAAAAAAACACATGGCATACCATTTTGGAAACTAGA
The DNA here is from genome assembly GCF_029499605.1 of Hyla sarda. Classification (NCBI taxonomy): domain Eukaryota; kingdom Metazoa; phylum Chordata; class Amphibia; order Anura; family Hylidae; genus Hyla; species Hyla sarda. Next base: position 406,278,550 of record NC_079192.1, read on the forward strand.
CCCCTCGGGGAATGTAACATGGGATAAAGTGAACCTTAATACCCCACAGGTGTTTCACGACTTTTGCAAATGTAAAAAAAAAAAAAAAAATTTTACCTAAAATGCTTGTTTTCCCAAAAAAATTTTATTTTTAAAAAGGGTAATAGCAGAAAATACCCCTAAAAATTTGAAGCCCAATTTCTCCCGATTCAGAAAACACCCCATATGGGGGTGAAAAGTGTTCTGCTGGCGCACTACAGGTCTCGGAAGAGAAGGAGTCACATTTGGCTTTTTGAACGCAAATTTTGCTCTGGGGGCATGCCGCATTTAGGAAGCCCCTATGGTGCCAGGACCGCAAAAAAAAACCACATGGCATACCATTTTGGAAACTAGACCCCTCGGGGAACATAACAAGGGGTTAAGTGAACCTTTATACCCCACAGGTGTTTCACAACTTTTGCATATGTAAAAAATTTTTTTTTTTTTTACCTAAAATGCTTGTTTTCCCAAAAATTTTACATTTTTAAAAAGGTTAAAAGCAGAAAATACCCCCCAAAATTTGTAACACAATTTCTCCCGAGTACGGCGATACCCCATATGTGACCCTAAACTGTTGCCTTGAAATACGACAGGGCTCCAAAGTGAGAGCGCCATGCGCATTTGAGGCCTAAATTAGGGATTGCATAGGGGTGGACATAGGGGTATTCTACGCCAGTGATTCCCAAACAGGGTGCCTCCAGCTGTTGCAAAACTCCCAGCATGCCTGGACAGTCAACAGCTGTCCGACAATACTGGGAGTTGTTTTGCAACAGCTGGAGGCTCCGTTCTGGAAACAGTGGTGTACCAGACGTTTTTAATTTTTATTGGGGAGGGGAGGGGGGCTGTGTAGGGGTATGTGTATATGTAGTGTTTTTTACTTTTTATTTTATTTTTTGTGTTAGTGTAGTGTAGTGTTTTTAGGGTACAGTCGCACGGGCGGGGGATTACAGTAGTTTCTCGCTGGCAATTTGAGCTGCAGCAGAAAGTTTGCGGCAGCTCAAACTTGCAGCCAGATACTTACTGTAATCCTCCGCCCATGTGAGTGTACCCTGTACGTTCACATTGGGGGGGACATCCAGCTGTTGCATAACTACAACTCCCAGCATGCCCGTTGGCTGTCGGTGACTGCTGAGAGTTGCAGTTTTGCAACAACTGTAGGCACACTGGTTATGTATCACTGAGTTTGTGACCTAACTCAGTGTTTCACAACCAGTGTGCCTCCAGCTGTTGCAAAACTACAACTCCCAGCATGTACGGTGCATGGTGTACATTGACTGCTGAGAGTTGTAGTTTGCAACAGCTGGAGGCACACCGGTCGTGAAACACTGAGTTAGGTAAAAAAAAACTCTGAGTTTCACAACCAGTGTGCCTTCAGCTGTTGCAAAACTACAACTCTCAGCAGTCACCGACAGCCAACGGGCATGCTGGGAGTTGTAGTTATGCAACCAGCAGATGCACCACTACAACTCCCAGCATGCACTTTAGCTGTTTGTGCAAGCTGGGAGTTGTAGTTAGACAACAGCTGAAGGTACACTTTTCCATAGAAAGAATGTGCCTCCAGCTGTTGCAAAACCATAAGTCCCAGCATGCCCATAAGGGAATGCTGGGAGTTGTGGTGGTCTGCCTCCTGCTGTTGCATAACTACAGCTCCCAGCATGCCCTTTTTGCATGCTGGGAGCTGTTGCTAAGCAACAGCAGGAGGCTGTAACTCACCTCCAACGATCCAGACGCTGCAGGTCAGTCCCGCCGCCGCAGCTGCTCCTGGGGCCCCGATCCCAACAGGGGCGCCGGGGATCGGGGTCCCCAGCACCGGGGGTCGTCTTCCCGCACCCGCTCACGTCCTCCAGAAGAGGGGCGGAGCGGGTGCGGGAGTGACACCCGCAGCAGGCGCCCTGATTGGTCGGCCGGTAATCCGGCCGACGAATCAGGGCGATCGTGAGGTGGCACCAGTGCCACCTCACCCCTGCAGGCTCTGGCTGTTCGGGGCCGTCAGAGACGGCCCCGAACAGCCAGTAATTCCGGGTCACCGGGTCACTGGAGACCCGATTGACCCGGAATCGCCGCAGATCGCTGGACTGAATTGTCCAGCGATCTGCGGCGATCGCCGACATGGGGGGACATAATGACCCCCCTGGGCGATATGCCGGGATGCCTGCTGAACGATTTCAGCAGGCATCCGGCTCCGGTCCCCAACCGGCTAGCGGTGGGGGCCGGAATTCCCACGGGCGTATGGATACGCCCTCGGTCCTTAAGGACTCGGGATTCAGGGCGTATCCATACGCCCTATGTCCTGAAGAGGTTAAAGGGGTATTCCAGGCAAAAACTTTTTTTATATATATATCAACTGGCTCCGGAAAGTTAAACAGATTTGTAAATTACTTCTATTAAGAAATCTTAATCCTTCCAATAGTTATTAGCTTCTGAAGTTGAGTTGCTGTTTTCTGTCTAACTGCTCTCTGATGACTCACATCCCGGGAGCTGTGCAGTTCCTATGGGAATATTCTCCCATCATGCACAGCTCCCGGGACGTGACATCATCATTGAGCAGTTAGACAGAAAACTTCAGAAGCTAATAACTATTGGAAGGATTAAGATTTTTTAATAGAAGTAATTTACAAATCTGTTTAAAGGGGTACTCCGGTGAAAACGTTTTTTCTTTTAAATCAACTGGTGGCAGAAAGTTAAACATATTTGTAAATTACTTCTATTAAAAAATCTTAATCCTTCCAGTACTTATTAGCTGCTGAATGCTACAGAGGAAATTCCTTTCTTTTTGGAACACTGATGACATCACGAGCACAGTGCTAAGGGTAGCATAGTGGCTCAGTGGTTATCATTGCTGCCTTGCAGTGCTGGGGACTTGGGTTCAAATCCCACTAAGGACAACAATAAATAAAGCGTTATTATTATTATAATAACGTCAGCAGAGAGAATTCCAAAAGAAAAGAATTTCCTCTGTAGTATTCAGCAGCTAATAAGTACAGGAAGGATTAATATTTTTTAATAGAAGTAATTTACAAATATGTTTAACTTTCTGCCACCAGTTGATTTAAAAGAAAAAAGGTTTTCATCGGAGTACTCCTTTAACTTTCCGGAGCCAGTTGATATATATAAAAAAAAAAGTTTTTGCCTGGAATACCCCTTTAATTCTAATGGCAGAAAAACAATAGAGCTAATACTTTTTACAGCTGAGGATTTGCTGCAGTTGTATCCAGCTCAGAGCTGGCATAGATTTTTGTTATTACTTACACCTTCCAGCTGTACATAGTAATACGTTTGGCGAGCGCATGATGCCACGCCCGCTTTGCGGCAAAGTGTCAAAAAATATTACGACTTTTTGAAAAATACGCCAGGTGCGGGGGACAATAAATCCCCCCTATAAAGAAGATGCAGAACAAATTATTTGCATTAAATTTAAATATTCTCTTAGGAACAATTGCTATAAAGTCATTTCACTGTTTGTTACCTGTCGGTGGAAAAGCCGAGTGACTGACATTATGGCTTCCGCAAGGATTGTCACCCAGCTTTTCCAGGGTTCTGAATAACAATGTTGCCTGGTTCTGAAGTGATAAGAAGACACATCCAGCATGGCTTTTGTAGGAACTCCCCCCATCAGTCTCCACTCAATCCCCCATAATGACAAAGGGGGAGATTTATCAAAACCTGTGCAGAGGAAGAGTGGTGCAGTTGCCCATAGCAACCAATCAGATCGCTTCTTTCATTTTCCACAGGCCTCTAAAGAGGCCTGTGGAAAATGAAAGAAGCAATCTGATTGGTTGCTATGGGCAACTGCACCACTCTTCCTCTGCACAGGTTTTGATAAATCTCCCCCAAAGTGATAGAATGTTAGAAATTTTTGCAAATTTATTTAGAAAGAAAAAACTACAGGGTTATACATTTATATGGATGCACCTTAATAAAATGGGAATGGTTGGTGATATTAACTTCCTGTTTGTGGGACATTAGTATATGTGAGGGGGGGGGGGAAACTTTTCAAGATGGGTGGTGACCATGGCGGCCATTTTGAAGTCGGCCATTTTGAATCCAACTTTTGTTTTTTCTATAGGAAGCGGGTCATGTGACACATCAATTGGGAATTTGTAACTTGGAAATTGGAACTTATAAAATGTGTTCAATGTGCTGCCCATTGTGTTGGATTGTCAATGCAACCCTCTTCTCTATATACTGCTATATACTACTATATACACCGCAGGAGAAATGCTAGCACAGGCTTCCAGTATCCGTATACACTGCTATATACTACTATATACACCGCAGGAGAAATGCTAGCACAGGCTTCCAGTATCTGTATACACTGCTATATACTACTATATACACCGCAGGAAAAATGCTAGCACAGGCTTCCAGTATCCGTATACACTGCTATATACTACTATATACACCGCAGGAGAAATGCTAGCACAGGCTTCCAGTATCTGTATACACTGCTATATACTACTATATACACCGCAGGACAAATGCTAGCACAGGCTTCCAGTATCCGTATACACTGCTATATACTACTATATACACCGCAGGAGAAATGCTAGCACAGGCTTCCAGTATCTGTATACACTGCTATATACTACTATATACACCGCAGGAAAAATGCTAGCACAGGCTTCCAGTATCCGTATACACTGCTATATACTACTATATACACCGCAGGAGAAATGCTAGCACAGGCTTCCAGTATACGTATACACTGCTATATACTACTATATACACCGCAGGAGAAATGCTAGCACAGGCTTCCAGTATCCATATACACTGCTATATACTACTATATACACCGCAGGAGAAATGCTAGCACAGGCTTCCAGTATCCGTATACACTGCTATATACTACTATATACACCGCAGGAGAAATGCTAGCACAGGCTTCCAGTATCCGTAGTTTCAGGTGCTGCACATCTCGTATCTTCACAGCATAGACAATTGCCTTCAGATGTACCCAAAGATAAAAGTCTAAGGGGGTCAGATCGGGAGACCTTGGGGGCCATTCAACTGGACCACGATGACCAATCCATTATCCAGGAAACTGTTCATCTAGGAGTGCTCGGACCTGACACCCATAATGTGGTGATCACCATCTTGCTGGAAAAACTCAGGGAACGCGCAGCCTCAGTGCATAAAGAGGGAAACACATCAACATGTAGCAATTTCATATATCCAGTGGCCTTGAGGTTTCCATTGATGAAGAATGGCCCCACTATCTTTGTACCCCATATACCACACCATACCATCAATTTTTGTGTTCCAACAGTCTTAGAGGGATCTATCCAATGTGGGTTAGTGTCAGACCAATAGCCGTGGTTTTGTTTGTTAACTTCACCATTCACATAAAAGTTTGCCTCATCACTGAAAAAAATCTTCTGAGGGTCCTGTTCCAATTTTTGTTTTGCCCATTCTGCAGCACCTGAAACTACGGATACTGGAAGCCTGTGCTAGCATTTCTCCTGCGGTGTATATAGTAGTATATAGCAGTGTATACGGACACTGGAAGCCTGTGCCAGCATTTCTCCTGCGGTGTATATAGTAGTATATAGCAGTGTATACGGATACTGGAAGCCTGTGCTAGCATTTCTCCTGCGGTGTATATAGTAGTATATAGCAGTGTATACGGATACTGGAAGCCTGTGCTAGATTTTCTCCTGCGGTGTATATAGTAGTATATAGCAGTGTATACGGATACTGGAAGCCAGTGCTAGCATTTCTCCTGCGGTGTATATAGTAGTATATAGCAGTGTATACGGATACTGGAAGCCTGTGCTAGCATTTCTCCTGCGGTGTATATAGTAGTATATAGCAGTGTATACGGATACTGGAAGCCTGTGCTAGCATTTCTCCTGCGGTGTATATAGTAGTATATAGCAGTGTATACGGATACTGGAAGCCTGTGCTGACATTTCTCCTGCAGTGTATATAGTAGTATATAGCAGTGTATACAGATACTGGAAGCCTGTGCTAGCATTTCTCCTGCGGTGTATATAGTAGTATATAGCAGTGTATACGGATACTGGAAGCCTGTGCTAGCATTTCTCCTGCTGTGTATATAGTAGTATATAGCAGTGTATACGGATACTGGAAGCCTGTGCTAGCATTTCTCCTGCGCTGTATATAGTAGTATATAGCAGTGTATATGGATACTGGAAGCCTGTGCTAGCATTTCTCCTGTGGTGTATATAGTAATATATAGCAGTGTATACGGATACTGGAAGCCTGTGCTAGCATTTCTCCTGTGGTGTATATAGTAATATATAGCAGTGTATACGGATACTGGAAGCCTGTGCTAGCATTTCTCCTGCGCTGTATATAGTAGTATATAGCAGTGTATACGGATATTGGAAGCCTGTGCTAGCATTTCTCCTGCTGTGTATATAGTAGTATATAGCAGTGTATACGGATACTGGAAGCCTGTACTAGCATTTCTCCTGCGGTGTATATAGTAGTATATAGCAGTGTATATGGATACTGGAAGCCTGTGCTAGCATTTCTCCTGTGGTGTATATAGTAGTATATAGCAGTGTATACGGATACTGGAAGCCTGTGCTAGCATTTCTCCTGCGGTGTATATAGTAGTATATAGCAGTGTATACGGATATTGGAAGCCTGTGCTAGCATTTCTCCTGCGGTGTATATAGTAGTATATAGCAGTGTATATGGATACTGGAAGCCTGTGCTAGCATTTCTCCTGCGGTGTATATAGTAGTATATAGCAGTGTATACGGATACTGGAAGCCTGTGCTAGCATTTCTCCTGCGGTGTATATAGTAGTATATAGAGAAGAGGGTTGCATTGACAATCCAACACAATGGGCAGCACATTGAACACATTTTATAAGAGGTCAGAAACTTGTAAATAACTCATGAAAGAATAAAGTTACGTTAATACCAAGTACATCATTGTTTTTCTTGTGAAATCCCCAATAAGTTTGATGTGTCACATGACCCTCTTCCTATTGAAAAAAACAAAAGTTGGATTCAAAATGGCCGTCATGGTCACCACCCATCTTGAAAAGTTTCCCCCCTCACATATACTAATGTCCCACAAACAGGAAGTTAATATCACCAACCATTCCCATTTTATTAAGGTGTATCCATAGAAATGGCCCACCCTGTATAATCTTGCAGTGACATAAGTATTCATACCCTTTACTATAACATGTGACATAAGTATTCATAGCCTTTTCTCAGGACTTAGGTGAAGCCCCTTTGCAGTGATTGCAGCCTCCAGTCTTCTTGGGGATAAGGCCACAAGATTTACACACCTGAATTTGGGGATTTTCTGTCATTCTTCTCTGCAGATCTTCTCAGGCTCTGTCAGGTTGGATGGAGACCATTGGTGGAAGCCATTTTCAGGTCTCTCCACAGATGTTCCATTGTGTTCAGGCTCGGACTGGGACACTCAAGGGTATTCACAATGTTGTCCCTAAGCTGCTCCTGTGTTTTGTTGGCTGTGTTCTTAGGGTCATTTTCTTGTTGGAAGGTGAACCTTCACCCCAGTCTGAGGTCCAGAGCACTCTGGGTCAGGTTTTTATTAAGAATATCTCTGTACATTGCTCAATTCAGCTTTCCCTCAACCCTGACCATTCTCCCTGTCCCTACTTGATTATGCTGCTCCCACCATGATCACTGTAGGGATGGTATTGGGTAGGTGACGGGCAGTGCCTGGTTTCCTCCAGACATGATGCTGCCCCCACCATGATCACTGTAGGGATGGTATTGGGCAGGTAATGGGCAGTATCTGGTTTCCTCCAGACATGATGCTGCCCCCAACATGATCACTGTAGGGATGGTATTGGGCAGATGATGGGCAGTGCCTGGTTTCCTCCAGACATGATGCTGCCCCCACCATGATCACTGTAGGGATGGTATTGGGCAGGAGATAGGCAGTGCCTGGTTTCCTCCAGACATGATGCTGCCCCCACCATGATCACTGTAGGGATGGTATTGTGCAGGTGATGGGCAGTGCCTGGTTTCCTCCAGACATGATGCTGCCCCCACCATGATCACTGTAGGGATGGTATTGGGCAGGAGATAGGCAGTGCCTGGTTTCCTCCAGACATGATGCTGCCCCCACCATGATCACTGTAGGGATGGTATTGGGCAGGTGATGGGCAGTGCCTGGTTTCCTCCAGACATGATGCTGTCCCCACCATGATCACTGTAGGGATGGTATTGGGCAGGTGATGGGCAGTACCTGGTTTCCTCCAGATATGATGCTGCCCCCACCATGATCACTGTAGGGATGGTATTGGGCAGGAGATAGGCAGTACCTGGTTTCCTCCAGACATGATGCTGCCCCCACCATGATCACTGTAGGGATGGTATTGGGCAGGAGATGGGCAGTGCCTGGTTTCCCCCAGACATGATGCAGCCCCACCATGATCACTGTAGGGATGGTATTGGGCAGGTGATGGGTAGTACCTGGTTTCCTCCAGACATGATGCAGCCCCCACCATGATCACTGTAGGGATGGTATTGGGCAGGTGGTGGGTAGTGCCTTGTTTTCTCCAGACATGATGCTTAGAATTGAGGACAAAATCTTCAATTTTAGTTTCACTAGACTAGAAAATCCTGTTTCTCACAGTCTGAGAGTCCTTTAAATGCTTTTAACAAACTCCAGGTGGCTTTCATGTGTCTTTTACTGGGGAGAGACCATATTGTGGAGGCTGCAGAGATGGTTCTGGACCTTCTGGAATTTTCTCCCATCTGCACAGAGGATCTTTGGAGCTCAGCCAGAGTGAGCATTGGATTTTAGGTCATCTCTCTTACCAAGGCCCTTCTCCCCCATTACTCAGTTTGGTGGGGCAGCAGCTCTAGGAATCCTGGTTGTTCCAAACTTTTTGCCCCTTTCTCCAGATCTGTGCCTCCACACAATCATGTCTCTGAGCTCTACAGGCAGTTCTTTCTTCCTCATGGTTTGGTTTTTGCTCTGACATGCATTGTCAGCTGTAAGACCTTATATAGACAGGGCTGTGTCCTTCCAAATCTTGTGCAGTCAACTGAATTTACCACAGGTGACTGATCAAGGGGGAGAAACATCTCATGAATTATTATGAGTAATGGGAGGAGCCAGAGTGTCATAGTAAAGGATCTGAATACTTATATCCAGGTGAAATTTTTGTTTTTTCATTTTTGAGAAATATAAGTCTACAAAATAACAAAATGTGAAAAGTTTCAGAATGAATTGTAAAATATTTTTTTTATTTGCTATTTTAATTTATTTATTAATAAAATAAATATATAAATATATCACATATATAGTATAAATTAGAAAGTAGAAACTCTCACAATACACAGACATAACTATCTATAGCTCAAAACATCTATTTTTGGCCTAATAATTCTTCTTTCCGGTCCCTTGTGGGTATTTATATTCCTGTAGTAAACTTTAACTCCTTGTTTGTCATTTTTGGTCATTCATTGGTTTGGCTAAAAATTTATAGAACTATAATAAATTGTGTACAAAGGCCAAAATGTTGCATTGTAGGAAGCCAACTAAGATGTTGGGATGCATTTAACATGAAGTTGGCTTAATTGTGAATGCAGCTCTGAAGTGTAATGCAGCTTGTAGCTGTGGAATCGTGGATCCATACAGGATAAGTAATGTAATGTATGTAAACAGTGACCCCACCAGCAGAATAGTGAGTACAGCTCTGGAGTATAATACAGGATAGAACTCAGGATCAGTACAGGATAAGTAATGTAATGTATGTACACAGTGACCTCACCAGCAGAATAGTGAGTACAGCTCTGGAGTATAATACAGGATATAACTCAGGATCAGTAATGTAATGTATGTACACAGTGACCCCACCAGCAGAATAGTGAGTACAGCTCTGGAGTATAATACAGGATATAACTCAGGATCAGTACAGGATAAGTAATGTAATGTATGTACACAGTGACCTCACCAGCAGAATAGTGAGTACAGCTCTGGAGTATAATACAGGATATAACTCAGGATCAGTACAGGATAAGTAATGTAATGTATGTACACAGTGACCTCACCAGCAGAATAGTGAGTACAGCTCTGGAGTATAATACAGGATATAACTCAGGATCAGTACAGGATAAGTAATGTATGTACACAGTGACCTCACCAGCAGAATAGTGAGTACAGCTCTGGAGTATAATACAGGATATAACTCAGGATCAGTACAGGATAAGTAATGTATGTACACAGTGACCTCACCAGCAGAATAGTGAGTGCAGCTCTGGAGTATAATGCAGGATATAACTCAGGATCAGTACAGGATCAGTAATGTAATGTATATACACAGTGACCTCACCAGCAGAATAGTGAGTGCAGCTCTAGAGTACCTCTATCTATCTCATATCTATCTATCTCATTTCTATCCATCTATCTATCCATCTGTCATGTACCAAGATGGAAATAGCAGTAGCTTTTACTTCTGAAAGTCCTAACATGTGAAAGAGGTAGTAACAAAGGGTATCACAAACCGGTTCCCTTACTTCCATATAACAACAATCCCCCATCTCTTTCTTGTACCTTTATGTTCCCTTTTTTCTTATTTCTTCCCCTTTTTTAAAGCACAAAAATATAATTTAGAGCTGCAGCAATAAAATTGCCCTCTGTCTGTCCTCTGGTCTTCCCAGTCCTTAGACTCAAAGACTCAGTGGTCAGTAACTTTTATAGTTATCGAGTGGACACCCCCAAATGGTAGTATATGGAGTAAGTGGAATTTCATCCATGGTTATAGAATATTTTCTTTTTTTTTAAATGTTTATTTATTAGAAATTTTTGGATTATAGTAAGTACATAATACAAACAGTAAAAGAAATCAACATAGACAACTGCAGTACATGGCTGTTCAGTGATGAGAAGGACGAAGCATCATCAATCGTCAATATATTATGACAGCATATATACTATAGAATATTTTCTATGTACAAGATATTTAGGATACAGCTCAATTTCTTTACAATCACATTTATTTAAAATCCCCTCATGCCCTATATAGCTATTGGGGTGTTTAGAAAGTAAACCAAGAACCCAGTAGATCCTGTAATGGGAGCTGCTGTGAACACCAAACCGTATATAATACATAAGAACTCTTATCTGAGAGGACAATTTTAGGAAATCTGGTTTAACAGGGTGGGAGGGGTGAAGGGATTAATTTCACGATCAGGATTCTTCAGAGTCAGCTTCTTAACACAGCATGGAGTCCGATAAGCACAGCCGTACCTTGCCACCAAAAATAAGCTGAACGCGCATCAACCGATTCACATACAAACCATCTTTTGAGCAAAATAAATAATTTCCAGTCATTTACCCATCTATATTTATCCAGTACTAAATATGGCTAAAAAATGTTGTATACCTCTTCTTATTCTGAGCGTGGGAAAGTATTATCTCATAACCGTAAGCAAATAGTTCAGATTTATTTATTCAGAGCAAAAGAAAAAAATACCCCATGGCCTTGAGAGCAAGATGTAGTCGATGACAAAGTGTTCGGAATGGTCATAAACACATAATAATCTTCCCTCCAGATTCCTTCTGAATAGAATGTGTAATAGACTTATTGCTACATTTCTTATACCAGACATTGAATGAAGCAGCTCTATCTGTCTCTCTCACAGCGAGAACTCCCAGTACACTTACTTAGAAACTAGTCAACTGCAGCAAAGAAAGTTTACATAAATTTAAGGGTTACTCTGGATAGTAAAAACTTAGCCCTTATCCATAGGACGGAGGATAAGTGTCTGACCGGGGCGGGCAACCACTGGGACCCACCGCGTTTACAAAACGGGGCACATATTTGACTACTGAACACTTTGGCTCCCACATTCCGAGTCAAACTGGTCTCTGCAGTGATGGCCCACTCAGCCAATCATCGGCCACAACGATGTCCCACCTCAGCCGGTGATTGGTTGAGTTAGCCCTCACTGCCGAGCCCAGTTCGTCTTGGGTCTTCTGATAAGAGATGGGCCCCATTCTGGAAGACCGACACTTATCCCCTATCCCGTGGATAGGGGATACGTTTTTATTACTGGAGTACCCGTTTGAGCCCCAATAATGTGCAACCATGAATAAGAGCTAAATCAGCTCGAAACACGTCGGCTCTCTGCTTCCATGCTGCAATACACCTGCCACGGCCATGCACTTATGGACTTTGGCTTCTCTGGATTTCAACATGACATAAATAATCTAAGTGTAATTTAATCTTTTGATGAGTGCCGACCTCTATTTGATGCAAAGTTAACATTTAGACATTTAACTGCCTTAAAACCATCTAGTGTTTAGTTAGATTTTCCCATAAAATAGCTGAAAATTGCTACAAAACATCATGCTATGTGGAGTATACTTATTTCCAAAGTGTAAACACATGAAATACAGCCAAACATGGAAGTATTGAAACATTTCTAGATCATTAATAGTTGATCCATGCCATGTGATGGAAGGAAAAACCTTGTTAAGGGGGTAATTCACACGCTACTAACTAGCAGTGGGTTTCCCGCTGCGGGAAACCAGCTGCGAGTTACGCTACCATTCATTTGAATGGTTCCACAGAGAGTCCGCAAATTTGACTATTGCAAACTGTCTATGGACCCATTTAAATCAATGGTAGCATAACGCGCAGCAGGATACCTGTAGCGGGAAACCCTCTGCTAATAATAGCGTGTGAAAGGGGTATTCTGGCCATAGACATCGCCCCCTCCCATAGACATGAATGGAGGGGGCGTGGCGTGAGATCACGACTCCAGTCCCGGAAACAAAGAGGTTTCAGAGACTGGAGCAGCAGCCCGGCATACAATGCGGGTCCTCAGGGAGATCACGGAGGGATGGTCCCAGGGGCGGGCCCCTGCAATCAGACATCTTATCCCCTATCCTTTGGATAGGAGATAAGATGTCTATGACCAGAATACCCCTTTAACAGAGGGGTATTGTTCACCCCTCTCTATGACCCAAAGTTCGATCTGGTCCATCCATATTTGAATGGCCGCCATGTAATATGACATTTTCCCCCCTGTAGAGGCTGCTGTATGTTCAGACGTGGCTTTGGAAGGTGGACCAGCAGGGTTCTACTGGGCGCATTGTTTCTCAAACCCTTTAAAGGACATCCGCAGCAAAATACAACTCATCCCCTATCCACAGGATAGGGAATAAGTGTTTGATTGCGGGGGGGTCCACCGCTTGGACACCCCCCCCCCGATCTCCTGCACGGGGCCATGGCTCTGCCGCGGCTCTCCCGTACAGGTGGCGTGCCGGCTGCAGTGTGACATCATGGCCGACACCTCCTCTATGTAGTTCTGTGGGAGAGGTGGGGAGGCAGCTCTCCCATAGAACTGTATGTGGAGGGGGTGTACTGTCAACCTCAGAGAGATCGACGCTACACACATTAGCCGCTCACATAGAGCAGCAATGCGGGGCCCCGTTTGGGAGATCGCGGGGGGCCCAGTGGTCAGACCCCCTGTGATCAGACACTTATCTCTTATCTAGTGGACAAGGGATAAGTTGTCTTTTGGTGCAGATGTCCTTTAAAGGGTTTTTCCCTCAAACCTAAAAGAAGCCCTCCTGGCCACCTCTGGTCTATTCATGGTAAATAGTTGGAAAGCCAAAGAGAGGTAAGACAGCTGATTTATGCAATTTGTTCAACTCCCATTGACATTAATGAGAGTTTCATAAATGGTGTAGCCCCATAAGTGACTCTCGGAGCTACGTTAACAGGGTAGATCCTGGTGCTATGCAGTTTACGCAATCGGAGTTACAAAAATTCCGTAAGTCAGCTGTCTCGGCTCTTTTCAGTCATTTATGTTCAAGAGCAAAGCCTTTTAAAAAGAGTACAAAGGATGATGGAATCCAGCTCTCTTGTATAAATAAAATCCCACATTTATTCCAATAGGACAACACAAGAGAACGCGTTTGAAACGCAAAAAGCGCTCTTCGTCATAGACTAAGTATGAATAAGAGCGCTTTTTGCACTTGAAACGCGTTTTCTGTGTTGTCGTATTGGAATACATTTTGGATATTATTTGTACAAGAGCTGGATTCCATCATCCTTTATTCTATTTGTTTGCCGGTGTTGTCCAGCACCTGGATCCGTGCTCCATCTGTCCACGGCGGAGTGAGCTGCTCTTTTCTTTTCCATTTTAAAAAGAGTGTTCCAACCTTCATAAAATGTCTGATCGGTGCAGTTACCCCTATCTCGAGAACAAGGACCTCCCCGAGCTCCTTACGGTCTGCTTGCAGTAGCTGGGATGGTTTTGCACAATAAACTTAAAGGGGTACTCCGATGCCCCAGCGTTCAGAACATTTTGTTCCGAGCGCTTGGAGCGGGCGCCGCAGGGTCGTGACGTCACGGCCATGCCCTCATGACGTCACGTCTATAGACTTGCATTGAGGGGGCGTGGTGTGACCGTGACCCCCGCAATCAGACATCTTATCCCCTATCCAAGGGGATAAGATGTCTAGGGGCAGATTGCCCCTTTAACTCTAATAGATGTTAATGGGAGCCACGGAAACAATGTGCGACTCTGTGGCCATATAGTGTCTCCGGTCTCTCCTGCACTCCAAATACCTACTGGTAGATTTACTGGCTTCTTATAGAATTATCCCTAATGTATATAGGAGCCTAAGGAGTTATATATTTGACAGATAGTGAAGCGGTACATTACACATATTACGCATTCTTATTGAGCTCAGATACTGTTTACATCTCATGTTTCTAACCATTATCAAGAGGTTCATGACCGAGCAGATGTCTGGAAGAAAAATGGTGAATGTGTGCCAGGGACTCCACTTCTACCAAGCACTAGGTGCTACAAGTAACAGCTGGATGCAGATCTGGAATATCTCATGCTGGAGTATACACTGGGCTTTGTGTATGTAAACAGTCTCTAATGTAGACAAATGGAAGCTGGAGTCAGACTGGTTGCTAGGCCGAAAGTGAATCATGTATATTGTTTTACTCTTCAAGACCAGGTTTGGCCAGTCAAGTTGATGACCGTCCCTTCTGGTGGACAATCCCAGCACTTATTTATGCTCACAAAAAAAACAAAAAGTTGTGATGTCCCAGTATGGGATATAGTCCCGTACAGTACTTAGGCCCTGTCAGGTTGAGTCCCTCTTTTTCCTAGGGGTCCTCCTGCAGTGTCTCCCCCATAGTAATATATATTGTGTATAGTGTTATGTGTGTAATGTATAAAGGACCTTTGAGTTAGTCACATGATGTGTCCACATGATGTGTTTGTTACCCAGAGAGCACCAGCTAACCAGGTGACCTGCAGCTTGACCTATGGGCTTCTGGCCCAGCCCCCCCCCCCCCCTTTATAAGAGGGGGAGCCATTGCAATCTCTCTCTTGATCCTGAGGTGCAGTAAAGACCAGACGTCTCAGAGCCAGTGTCCAGTACATCTGGAGGCCTCAAGCCAAACCGGCAGCCACATGCCAGTAAGTAAAGTCATCTATTTCTGCTGTCACTACCTACAGTCAAGTCTATAATAGTCAGCATGGCTGCCCTAAAGTCTCTCAAGTCACTGCAAGTCCCAGCTAGCTGCAAGGTCCTTCTGTGTTACTGGCCACCTCTCTGGGATTCTGGCCTAGCTGTAAAGACTATTTCTATATGTCTACCTCAGTAAAGCTACCGTTAACCCTAACCTGGTCTTGGACTATTATTGCCCTGCCTGACCTTGGGATAGCGGTACTAAGGTTCGGGTGGGTCCTGTGAAAACCATGCCCTGGCATCACGAACATTTAGGGTTAACAACACCTTTCCCCTGGGCTACAACATCTGCCCCATACACCTCACCATTGCACACAGAGACACGCGAGTAGACTCTTGTTGACTGTGTACATGATGTCACTTTTTGTCAGGTAGTAAAGTACCTAGGAGATGAGTGTTTTCCTTGTGGGGACACTCTGTCCATCACTATGGAGTAATGCTTAGCTTACTTACCAATATTTTGCTAATTCTTGGGACATTTTCAAGTAGAACAGAATAGATCTTAGACTGTCGCATGATTTGGTGTTGTTGATAAGTGCGGGTACAATATCTAGCATTTGGGAACATGGTGCAGTTCGTCACTACCATGCCAATCCTTATGGGGGCAGTACAGTCTGACTCACTATTAGGGGCACTTTCTTCATTAAATCATAGTATTATTGTCAAAAGTTGGATTTATCAAAATGTGTTCAAAATACATTTTGCTTAGTTGCCCATAGCAACCAGATTGTTTCTTTCATTTTGCAGAGGCCTCTGAAAAAAGAAAGAAGCGATCTGATTGGTTGCTATGGGCAACTGTTCCTCTGGACAGGTTTTGATAAATCTCCCCCTATGAGTCTATGGGTGCACTCTATATCACATGGTACAGTCGGACTATCATTAAGGGGGCACTCTGTCCATCACATGGTTCAGTCAGACTAATAGCCTTCTCCACATTCATCGCTCTGTTTTCTGTCTCCCTGTTACCCGCTTTCTGATGTAAAGTTACTTAAAGCCTTAATTCCCTCCACTTCTCTATATAAGGACCTCTGAATATAAGGACACTTCATCACGTAGTATAGTCTGTGACTATGGTTACAATCACTATGAGGACACTTGATCCTTCTCATGATACTGTCTGCCACTATGGGGACATTCTGTCCATCACATAGTACTGACTGTCACTTTGTATGCACTTTGTCTATCATGTGATATAGTGTGACTGTCACTATGGGGGCACTCTGACAATCACATGGTACTATCTGACTATAGCTATGCAACATTTCTGGC
Source organism: Hyla sarda (assembly GCF_029499605.1). NCBI lineage: Eukaryota > Metazoa > Chordata > Amphibia > Anura > Hylidae > Hyla > Hyla sarda. The sequence continues at coordinate 406,295,308 of NC_079192.1, forward strand.
TATTACATGGTATAGTCTGACTCTCCCTATGGGGGCACTCAAATTATCATTGTGGGGAATCTCTGTCCACTAAATGATATACTTAAAACCTGTCACTATGGAGGCACTCTTTCAATGACAGGGTATATATAATATGTCACTCACTGTAGGGGCACTCTGTCCAGCACATGGTACATTCTTACTGTCAATATGGAGGCACTAAGTCCATCACATGGTATACAATCTGTCTCTCACTATGGGGGCACTCTGTCCATCATATGGTATACAATCTGTCTCTCACTATGGGGGCACTCTGTCCATCACATGGTATACAATCTGTCTCTCACTATGGGGGCACTCTGTCCATCACATGGTATACAATCTGTCTCTCACTATGGGGGCACTCTGTCCATCACATGGTATACAATCTGTCTCTCACTATGGGGGCACTCTGTCCATCACATGGTGCACTCTTACTGTCTCTATGGTTGCATTCTGTTAATCACATGGTACAATCTGTCTCTTACTATGGGGCCACCCTTCATCACATGGTACAATCTGTCTCTTACTATGGGGGCACTCTGTCCATCACATGGTATACAATCTGTCTCTCACTATGGAGGCACTCTGTCCATCACATGGTATACAATCTGTCTCTCACTATGGGGGAACTCTGTCCATCACATGGTATACAATCTGTCTCTCACTAAGGGGGCACTCTGTCCATCACATGGTATACAATCTGTCTCTCACTATGGGGGCACTCTGTCCATCACATGGTGCACTCTTACTGTCTCTGTGGTTGCATTCTGTCCATCACATGGTACAATCTGTCTCTTACTATGGGGCCACCCTTCATCACATGGTACAATCTGTCTCTTACTATGGGGGCACTCTGTCCATCACATGGTACAATCTGTCTCTTACTATGGGGCCAACCTGTCCATCACATGGTACAATCTGTCTCTTACTATGGGGCCACTCTGTCCATCACATGGTACAATCTGTCTCTTACTATGGGGCCACCCTTCATCACATGGTACAATCTGTCTCTTACTATGGGGGCACTCTGTCCATCACATGGTAGAGGCCCTGGGTTTCAAAACCAAGGACCTCCAGCTGTTGCAAAACTACACTCCCAGCATACTCGGACAGGCAACGGCTGTCTGGGCATGCTGGTAGTTGTAGTTTTGCCACTAGCCCAGTCATAGGTCTAGGAGACTAAATCATTTTGAGATGAAACGGCTTCGATTTTTATTTGCGTCGTTCTGTAAACACGTTTTGGCTTCAAAGTGAATATTTTTAGTTTATAAAAACATTTTTCCGCAGTCCAGCTGTGCAGGAAGCTCCGAGCTCCCATAGTGCAGTGACAAATACCAGTCATAGAGCCGACTGTGAAACGGAGATTATTCTGACAGAACCCAAAAATTCTGATACGGAGACCAGCGGATTAATTCCTTTCCTCGCAACGTGACGCCTCAGAGGAGATCAGAAACTGTGAAGATGGGCACAAAATAGACCAGGGCTGCACGATTTGAGGAAAATCTCATATTGCGATTTAAATATAATAAACAATTAGTAAAATCCCCAAATATCATGTCCAATCCCCTCTATTTAATATCCCATTCCCCTGGTTTAATGTCATACCCCCCCCACATTTCACATTCCATCCCCCCAATTTACATCAAGTTCCAGCCAGTTCATGTCCCCCCCTCCCGTTTAATGGACTATCCCCTCCATTTCATGTCCCATCTTCCCATTTAATGTCCAATCTCCTCCATTTCATATCCCATTCAGCCCATTTCATGTCCCATCATGACCTGCAGTCCCGATGTCTTCTCTGTGCTTCCTTCTTTAGAGACAAGCAGCAGGTTGCAGGACCTTCCCGCTCAGCCAATCATTGGCCGAGACAGGAAATGGCTGTGGCCAGGTCTTGGTGGGAAGGTCCTGCAACCAGCTGCTTGTCTTGAAAGAAGGAGGCACAGAAGACACCGGGACCGCTCGGAGGAGAACTTGATCTGACCAATGGGGCACCGGGGCTAGGCAAGCATCATTTTTTAAAAATTTTTTATAATGTTTCCTCCATGCCCCATGACCATATAATCCATACACATGGGAGTCGGATTTTGGGCCAGGCCCCAGTTTCATTGCTTTTGCGATCAATTGTTGAGCCCTTATTTAGACCAAAGAGATGGTGTCCCTTCCCTGGGCCCTATCACATCTGGATGGTCTGCCACTATGGTACATGCTTAAGTTAGATTTCTTTCATATATATATATATATATATATATATATATATATATATATATACATACACATATACATATTGTGGGATCTGTAGATCATTCTAATGATCACTGGAAGACACCAGGAATGGACCATCTACTGATCATACATTTTCTGCCTATCCTAAGCATAGGCCCTTAACACAAAAACAAATTGGCCTCAAAATGAATAATCTAAAGGTGATCATACATTTTCTAAGTTCAACATGGCCAAATATTCATATTTCCCCTATGGGGTGGGGTAAGCCTAAGCCAGACAGCTTGGATACTGGCTTTTCCCACCTACAACAAAAAAGAGTCAAGCAATGAAAATCCAACACGCCTAACCCTTCTCTTCACCAAGATCACCTGTTGGGGAAGAGTCCAGAGGTCACATACACTCTAGGCAGTTGTCCGAAACCATTGGCGGTGGCACGTTCAGCTGGTTTGTACGGACACACTGAGGCTGACTATACATCAGACTTAGCCGTCAGTCACTCTTTCTCAAACACTTGCTCTTCGGACTGAGCTTGTGTGTACTTCATAGGGAAAGAGAATTAAAGGGGTACTCCAGTGGAAAACTTTTATTTATTTATTTTTAATCAACTGGTGCCAGAAAGTTAAACAGATTTGTAAATTACTTCTATTAAAAAAATCTTAATCCTTCCAGTACTTATTAGCTGCTGAATACTACAGAGGAAATTCTTTTCTTTTTGGAACACAGTGCTCTCTGCTGACATCTCTGTCCATTTTAGGAACTGTCCAGAGTATGAGAAAATCCCCATATCCCCTATGCTGCTCTGGACAGTTCCTAAAATGAACAGAGATGTCAGCAGAGAGCACTGTGTTCCAAAAAGAAAATAATTTTCTCTGTAGTATTCAGCAGCTAATAAGTACTGGAAGGATTAAGATTTTTTAATAGAAGTAATTTACAAATCTGTTTAACTTTCTGGCACCAGTTGATTTAAAAAAAATAAAAAAGGTTTCCACTGAAGTACCCCTTTAATTTACTGTCAAACTCCTCTGCTGGGACCCTTCAGAATAAAAGGATCTAGAATGATCAAATTCAATTGCCTGATCCGATTTGTCCCAATATCTTCCTTTGGGGAATTGTCGGGACGCCACCATTCACATTAGATGGTTGGATCATACTGTCAATATTGTCATGTTCTACCAGCTTTCATCTATGTGTGTGGTGCCTTAAATGGGCACTGTCACCAAAAATTTTTTTTTATATGTTTTAGTACTTATGTAATACAACATATCTCTAATATACTTTCATTATTATTTTTTTTTCATTAAAATAATTTAATTCACATTTAAAAATCGGCAACTAGAGGTCTCCCTCCTAGTGGCTTGCTGCAGCCTGGCGTGACGTCACGTTTGAATTCCGACTGATGCCGGCCTGGCATCGGTCCGAATTCAGTCAGGCTGAGCTCGCTCGCTGCCTGTCAATCAGACAGGCGGGAGGGAGTGCTTTGAATGAAGAGGATGCGTGCAGGCTCCCTGGCCTTGCACGCCGGCCCCGGGGACGAGTAAAATATTATGCACAGCTGCTGCTAAGCAGCAGCTCCACTATGACTGTTCTGTTTATTTTTTTGTGAGCGGAGGGGGGGGGGGTAGTGGATTGAGCGGCGAAGGGGAGTGGATTGAGCGGCGGGGGGGAGTGGATTGAGCGGCGGGGGGGGAGTGGATTGAGCGGCGGGGGGGAGTGGATTGAGCGGCGGGGGGAGTGGATTGAGCGGCGGGGGGGAGTGGATTGAGCGGCGGGGGGGAGTGGATTGAGCGGCGGGGGGGAGTGGATTGAGCGGCGGGGGGGAGTGGATTGAGTGGCGGGGGGAGTGGATTGAGCGGCGGGGGGGGTGGATTGAGCGGCGGGGGGGGTGGATTGAGCGGCGGGGGGGGAGTGGATTGAGCGGCGGGGGGGAGTGTATTGAGCGGCGGGGGGGAGTGGATTGAGCTTCGGGGAACGGGATGTTCGGCAGCTGCTGCAATTACAGATACTGTTTTCATATACAGGGTGCCTCCAGTTGTTTCCCCACTACAACTCTCAGCATGCCCTGACAGCCAAGACAGCCAATAGATTTTAGGGCAAGCTGGGAGTTGTAGTGGTGAAACAGCTGGAGGTACACTGAATAGGTGAACTAAGGGCAGAAGTGTCGGCCCCAGCAGGCATCAGTGACATCGTGCCTGCTGGGGAAGTCTGCCTGGTAGTGAGCACACTAACAGGGAAACAAAAGGCATCTTTAATATGTAAAAAAAAAAAAAGAATTAAAGGCAAGGAGGGGGTTAGGGAGAGATGCGCAATAGTCAGGGATAGAAAGAAAAAAGAGGATGGTGGGAGCTACTCTTTAAAAGCCTGGTTGCTAGGGACAAACTGCTTAACAATGCAAGGCTGCGGTTGTTAGGCAATATGGGGGAGATTTATCAAAACCTGTCCAGAGGAAAAGTTGAGGAAAACCAATCAGATCGCTTCTTTCATTTTTAACAAGGTCTCTGGAAAATGAAAGTAGCGATCTGATTGGTTGCTATGGGCAACTCAGCAACTTTTCCTCTGGACAGGTTTTGATAAATCTCCCGCTATATCCCTAGTAACCAGGTTGTCTTAGATATATCAGCTTTTCAAGAAAGAGAAAACCAGCTTGGCACCTGCTGGAGGGTGAAGCTATGGTGGGGGCCGACATAGATACTTTCGAGCCCTTGGACCCCCTCAGGCACCAGGGCCCCCTGGGCCCTGGTGCCTGAGGGGGTCCAAGGGCTCGAAAGTAAGGCCTTAGGCCTGTGTCTGAGGAGGGAATCAACCTGAATGGACAGGTCAGTCCGCAGCATCGACTCTATACCAGATCTACACAGACTAAGCGTCCGGTCATCATCCAGGGACATTTAACCACCAGGACAGAGAATCCATGAATATTCCATTGTCTGGCGGGTGCAACACAACAACATGAGCGGCGGCCCGCACCGGCTGAATGACCTTTCCTCCCTGTAGGCAGCAGTAATGGAGAGTAAACATCTTAAAGGGAACCGGCACAATGCTGTGAGCAAATATATGACTGAAGCCTATAGGTGTCTGGAAATGAGCTGGTCATAGAGAGTCCAACAAACAGCTCCTCATACCTCAGCGACCTGGACCCATGTGGGTATAGGAGGAGGAGGAGGAGGAGGAATTTGGGGGTTCTCCCAGGACCTCTCTTCAGGTGAATTGGGAATTTTAGGCATATTTGATGCCTCGATTTTGCCCTCAAGTTTGTCTCCTGCTGATAGTCCACAAGCATGGCGCGGTTCACCTGCAGCTGTTACGGGGTTTTACACGCAAAACAAAACACAGAAGAATCAGATTTCACAAGGTTCACATAAAACACTTCCACCAGATACAAAGACGACAAGCAAGTTATACAGGAAGCCGCTGTATATACAGAATAGTATACGAGACAATGGACCCAGCACAGTATGAGAGGGACACTCTGATAAGATACATATGAGATAGATAGATATGAGATAGATAGATAGATATGAGATAGATAGATATGAGATAGATAGATATGAGATAGATAGATAGATATGAGATAGATAGATATGAGATAGATAGATAGATATGAGATAGATAGATAGATATGAGATAGATAGATAGATATGAGATAGATAGATATGAGATAGATAGATAGATATGAGATAGATAGATAGATATGAGATAGATAGATAGATATGAGATAGATAGATATGAGATAGATAAATAGATATGAGATAGCTAGATATGAGATAGATAGATATGAGATAGATATGAGATAGATAGATATGAGATAGATAGATATGAATGAGATAGATATGAGATAGATAGATACGAGATAGATAGATACCAAAGCAGAAGGAGAGCAGCACATCCCCAATGAAAAGTGCACGGGTGCCGTCAGCATAGAGCCCAGGTTCAGGGATCCATAAAATAGTAGCAAATAGGCAGCAGCAACTCCATAAAGTGCAAAAAAAGTGGATTTTATTCACACAACGTGAGGCGACGTTTCGGTTTGCTCACCAAACCATTTTCGGCTTGAAAATGGTTTGGTGAGCAAACCGAAACGTCGTCTGACGTTGTGTGAATAAAATCCACTTTTTTTTGCACTTTATGGAGTTGCTGCTGCCTATTTGCTACTAGATAGATAGATATGAGATAGATAGATATGAGAGATAGATAGATAGATATTAGATAGATAGCTATAGATATGAGATAGATATGAGATAGATATGAGATAGATATGAGATAGATACGAGATAGGTAGATAGATAGATTTGAGATAGATAGATATGAGATAGATATATCTATCTATCTATCTCATATCTATCTATCTCATATCTATCTCTTATCTATCTATCGCATATTTATCTCGTATCTATCTATCGCATATCTATCTCGTATCTATCTATCTCATATCTATCTATCTCATATCTGAGATAGATAGATATGAGATAGATAGATACAAGATAGATAGATACAAGATAGATAGATAGATAGATAGATACGAGATAGATAGATACGAGATAGATAGATACGAGATAGATAGATATGAGATAGATAGATACGAGATAGATATGAGATAGATAGATATGAGATAGATAGATATGAGAGATAGATAGATAGATATTAGATAGATAGCGATAGATATGAGATAGATATGAGATAGATATGAGATAGATATGAGATAGATACGAGATAGGTAGATAGATAGATTTGAGATAGATAGATATGAGATAGATATATCTATCTATCTATCTCATATCTATCTATCTCATATCTATCTCTTATCTATCTATCGCATATTTATCTCGTATCTATCTATCGCATATCTATCTCGTATCTATCTATCTCATATCTATCTCGTATCTATCTATCTCATATCTATCTATCTCATATCTGAGATAGATAGATATGAGATAGATAGATACAAGATAGATAGATACAAGATAGATAGATAGATAGATAGATACGAGATAGATAGATACGAGATAGATAGATACGAGATAGATAGATATGAGATAGATAGATACGAGATAGATATGAGATAGATAGATATGAGATAGATAGATATGAGATAGATAGATATGAGATAGATAGATATGAGATAGATAGATATGAGATAGATACAAGATAGATAGATACGAGATAGATATGAGATAGATGGATATAAGAGAGATAGAAGATAGATATACAGATAGGAGAAAGATAGATAGGAGATAGATAGATAGATAGATAGATAGATAGATAGATAGATAGATAGATAGATAGATATGAGATAAATAGAACATAGATAGATATGAGATAGAAGATAGATATGAGATAGATCGATAGATATGAGATAGATAGATATGAGATAGATAGATAGATAGATATGAGATAGATAGATAGATAGATAGATAGACCATTAGGTGTCTATTTTTTGTAAACACACACAGGATACATAATCACTGGCAATTGGTTATAGTAAATATGGCAAATGAGTGAAGCTGCATTAGAAGACACGGTCTATAGTTGGCGCTGTTCCTTTAACTGGACCTTTTTTTTTTTTTTAATCTCCCAGAGCAGAATCACCTACACACATATCATCTAAGTTCTTCATTGAGAATAGACGGGTCCTAACCCAGCAATGACTGACAGCCTGTCTCCTACCGCAGCAGCTGGGATCAGAGACAACTCTGATCCCAACCATAAAGTCAGCAGCATCAGTGACCTGCAACCAGGATTACAGAGAGCAAGGGGCCCAACAGGGACTTTATAAAAGTTATTAGGTTATGTGTCGCCAGCAAAAAACGAGCCCTAATACCACTACATTGATGGAAACATGCTTGAGCAAAATAGTCCTGGTTGTTAAGGAGTTAAGGAAAAATCTGCTTTGCAAGGAACTATGAACTGCAAGCTACCAGGGAATGCTGGGAGTAAAGTAAAGTGTGAATTTTATGGCAAGTCAGGTTGGAATTTGACCTTATTTAAGATATAAAAGCTCAGCTCTACTGCAGCGACAAACTCAACTCTGCTGCACCTGTAGCTATTGTGACAGTTCTACCAGTCTGTCATATACTCCAGGGGGGAGATTTATCAAAACTGTGCAGAGGAAGAGTGGTACAGTTGCCCATAGCAACCAATCAGATCGCTTCTTTCATTTTCCACAGGCCTCTTTAGAGGCCTGTGGAAAATGAAAGAAGCGATCTGATTGGTTGCTATGGGCAACTGCACCACTCTTCCTCTGCACAGGTTTTGACAAATCTCCCCCCCCATGTATCCATTCCCTTACCACTTGCTATAATTGTAGTCTAGAGCTATAGTGGATTCCACATTGATCTATTATAGTACCTTCACTGATACATTGTAACAAACTATCAGTGCCCGCAGAGAGATAAATGCTGCTGTTGTTTTTTTTAAAGAACTTCCTCTGTAGTATACAGCCCCTAAAAAGTACTGGAAGGATTAAAGGGGTTATCCAGGAAAAAACTTTTATATATATATATATATATATATATATATATATATATATATATCTCAACTGGCTCCAGAAAGTTAAACAGATTTGTAAATTACTTCTATTAAAAAAAATTCTTAATCCTTTCAGTACTCATGAGCTGCTGAAGTTGAGTTGTTATTTTCTGTCTAAGTGCTCTCTGATGACACCTGTCTCGGGAACTGTCCAGTTTAGAAGCAAATCCCCATAGCAAACCTCTTCTACTCTGTGCAGTTCCCGAGACAAGCAGAGATGTCAGCAGAGAGCACTGTTGTCCAGACAGAAGAGAACAACTCAACTTCAGCAGCTGATAATTATTGGAAGGATTAAGATTTTTTAATAGAATTAATTTACAAATCTGTTTACATTTCTGGAGCCAGTTGATTATATATATATATATATATATATATATATATATATATATATACACACACATACACATACACATATATATATATATATATATATATATATATATATATATATATATATATATATATATATAAAGGTTTTTCATGCAATACCCCTTTAACCCACCTGTGAACAACTGTAACAAACCCTCAGCTACAAGAAGCATTAGGTCTGTACATGATTTCAGCCCCTTGGACGTAAAACCAAAAAAAGTGTTCAATTCACTGACAGCAAGTAGTGATGAGCGGCAGGGGCCATATTCGAATTAGCGATATTTTGCGAATATATGGACAAATTATTCGTCCTATGTTCGCGAAAAATTCGCATATTCGCTATGTTAGTTCTCTTTTTTTTTTTTCCAATGCGAAAATTCGTTATGAAATTTGCATACTGCGAATGCGCGATTATATCTTTCACCTAAAAGAAGGGAAGGATCAGTGTCCAGCCTGGAAGTGCTGATATTCACATAAATATTGACAAATTCACATAAAAAATATATATATATATTTGTCATTACGAATATATATAATCACTATTCTCTAAATATTTGCGAAATCGCCAAGTGCCGAAGTTCGCTGTAAAAATTCGCATTTCGAATAGTCGCGCTCAACACTAACAGCAAGCAGAAATCTTCAAAATAGTGAAAAATGGAAACGGTTTTCCGTAGCAACCAATCAGATCGCTTCTATCATTTTTCAAAATTAAAGAAGCAATCTTGGCATGCTGGGAACTGTAGTTTTGCAACAGCTGGAGGCACGCTGGTTGGGAAACGCTGCTTTAATCTGAAACCACAGAAAGACAATCAGCTCTGCTACATAACGTCAGTCTCGGCTACATCGCACACCAGTGTTTACCAACCAGGGTGCCCCCAGCTGTTGCAAAACTACAACTTCCAGCATGCCCGGACAGCCTTTGGCTGTCCGGGCATGCTGGAAGTTGTAGTTTTGCAACAGCTGGAGGCACGCTGATTGGAAAATGCTGCTTTTATCTGAAACCACAGAAACACAATCAGCTCTGCTATATAACATCCGTCAGTCTTGGCTACATCGCACACCAGTGTTTACCAACCAGGGTGCCTCCAGCTGTTGCAAAACTACAACTCCCAGCATGCCTGGACAGCCAAAGGCTGTCCGGGCATGCTGGTAGTTGTAGTTTTGCAACAGCTGGAGGCACGCTGATTGGGAAATGCTGCTTTAATCTGAAACCACAGAAACACAATCAGCTCTGCTACATAACATCCGTCAGTCTTGGCTACATCGCACACCAGTGTTTACCAACCAGGGTGCCTCCAGCTGTTGCAAAACTACAACTCCCAGCATGCCTGGACAGCCAAAGGCTGTCCGGGCATGCTGGTAGTTGTAGTTTTGCAACAGCTGGAGGCACCCCTGTTTGGGAAACACTTACCTATACTATATACTACTGTATAGTCCAACATGCTGGGAGTTGTAGTTTTGCAACAGCTGGAGGCACCCCTGTTTGGGAAACACTTACCTATACTATATACTACTGTATAGTCCAACATGCTGGGAGTTGTAGTTTTTGTTTGGGGCAGCTGCTGAGCCACAGGTTGTATCAGTGCATGCTGGGAGTTGTAGTTTTGCAACAGCTGGAGGAACCCTGGTTGGGAAAACACTGTCGCGCACAGAAGCGCACACTCACCTGCCGTCACCTTGCCACGGGTCGTATACATTGCGGCGCAGCGTCTCTTGAAAGTTTGGAGAAGTCGGAAATGGGAACTAAATAATTGGTGGGATCCGGTGAAATGCCGCCTGTTTGTCGTTTTTTTGGGTTCAATGTTGGGTTTCTGCTGCGTCCTTCTGACCGGAGCCTTTTACATTCTGCTGTATTCTCCAAACACAATGCACGCTCCTCCCTGCTGGGGAGAGACTCCACTTCCTCCTCAGAACAACTCTCACTGCACAATGACACTTCACACAAGCCAAGATGTCTATGACTGCTCCAGAGACAGCTTCAAAAGAGACTGTCACCTATCAGAGAGAGACATACATGCACGCTCACATCTATATACATGTACGCTCACAACCACCTAAAAGATCAGTGGACCTGAGTGTTACTAAAAGTAACATCACTATGGACATTGGGGGAGATTTATGGGAACCTGTCCAGAGGAAAAGTTGCTGAGTTGCCCGTAGCAACCAATCAGATCGCTGCTTTCATTTTTCAGAGGCCTTTTCAAAAATGAAAGCAGTGATCTGATTGGTTGCTATGGGCAACTCAGCAACTTTTCCTCTGGATGGGTTTTCATAAATCTCTCCCATTATACCTGTACGGTAACATCACTATGGACATTATACCTGTACTGTGACATCACTATGGACATTATACCTGTACTGTGACATCACTATGGACATTATACCTGTACTGTGACATCACTATGGACATTATACCTGTACGGTAACATCACTATAGACATTATATCTGTACGGTAACATCACTATGGACATTATACCTGTACTGTGACATCACTATGGACATTATACCTGTACTGTGACATCACTATGGACATTATACCTGTACGGTAACATCACTATAGACATTATATCTGTACGGTAACATCACTATGGACATTATACCTGTACTGTGACATCACTATGGACATTATACCTGTACGGTAACATCACTATAGACATTATATCTGTACGGTAACATCACTATGGACATTATACCTGTACTGTGACATCACTATGGACATTATACCTGTACTGTGACATCACTATGGACATTATACCTGTACTGTGACATCACTATAGACATTATACCTGTACGGTGACATCACTATGGACATTATACCTGTACTGTGACATCACTATGGACATTATACCTGTACTGTGACATCACTATGGACATTATACCTGTACTGTGACATCACTATAGACATTATACCTGTACGGTGACATCACTATGGACATTATACCTGTACTGTGACATCACTATGGACATTATACCTGTACTGTGACATCACTATGGACATTATACCTGTACTGTGACATCACTATAGACATTATACCTGTACGGTGACATCACTATGGACATTATACCTGTACGGTAACATCACTATGGACATTATACCTGTACGGTAACAGCACTATGGACATTATACCTGTACGGTAACAGCACTATGGACATTATACCTGTACGGTAACAGCACTATGGACATTATACCTGTACGGTAACAGCACTATGGACATTATACCTGTACGGTAACAGCACTATGGACATTATACCTGTACTGTGACATCACTATGGACATTATACCTGTACGGTAACATCACTATAGACATTATACCTGTACGGTAACATCACTATGGACATTATACCTGTACTGTGACATCACTATGGACATTATACCTGTACTGTGACATCACTATGGACATTATACCTGTACTGTGACATCACTATAGACATTATACCTGTACGGTGACATCACTATGGACATTATACCTGTACTGTGACATCACTATAGACATTATACCTGTACGGTGACATCACTATGGACATTATACCTGTACGGAAACATCACTATGGACATTATACCTGTACGGTAACAGCACTATGGACATTATACCTGTACGGTAACAGCACTATGGACATTATACCTGTACTGTGACATCACTATAGACATTATACCTGTACTGTGACATCACTATGGACATTATACCTGTACGGTAACATCACTATGGACATTATACCTGTACTGTGACATCACTATGGACATTATACCTGTACGGTAACATCACTATGGACATTATACCTGTACGGTGACATCACTATGGACATTATACCTGTACTGTGACATCACTATGGACATTATACCTGTACGGTAACAACACTATGGACATTATACCTGTACTGTGACATCACTATGGACATTATACCTGTACTGTGACATCACTATGGACATTATACCTGTACGGTGACATCACTATGGACATTATACCTGTACGGTGACATCACTATGGACATTATACCTGTACTGTGACATCACTATAGACATTATACCTGTACTGTGACATCACTATGGACATTATACCTGTACTGTGACATCACTATGGACATTATACCTGTACTGTGACATCACTATGGACATTATACCTGTACTGTGACATCACTATGGACATTATACCTGTACTGTGACATCACTATGGACATTATACCTGTACGGTAACATCACTATGGACATTATACCTGTACGGTAACATCACTATGGACATTATACCTGTACGGTAACATCACTATGGACATTATACCTGTACTGTGACATCACTATGGACGTATATCATCATGCACCTATTGACGTATATCATCATGCACCTATAGACGTATATCATCATGCACCTATAGACGTATATCATCATGCACCTATAGACGTATATCATCATCATGCACCTATAGACGTATATCATCATCATGCACCTATAGACGTATATCATCATGCACCTATAGACGTATATCATCATGCACCTATAGACGTATATCATCATGCACCTATAGACGTATATCATCATGCACCTATAGACGTATATCATCATGCACCTATAGACGTATATCATCATCATGCACCTATAGACGTATATCATCATCATATACCTATAGACGTATATCATCATCATATACCTATAGACGTATATCATCATGCACCTATAGACGTATATCATCATCATGCACCCATTGACGTATATCATCATCATGCACCTATAGACGTATATCATCATGCACCTATAGACGTATATCATCATGCACCTATAGACGTATATCATCATGCACCTATAGACGTATATCATCATGCACCTATAGACGTATATCATCATGCACCTATAGACGTATATCATCATCATGCACCTATAGACGTATATCATCATCATGCACCTATTGACGTATATCATCATGTACCTATAGACGTATATCATCATGCACATATAGACGTATATCATCATGCACCTATAGACGTATATCATCATGCCACTATAGACATATATCATCATCGTGCACCTATAGACGTATATCATCATCATGCACCTATAGACGTATATCATCATCATCATGCACCTATAGACATATATCATCATCATGCACCTATAGACGTATATCATCATCATGCACCTATAGACGTATATCACCATGCACCTATAGACGTATATCATCATGTACCTATAGACTTATATTATCATGCACCTATAGACGTATATCATTATGTACCTATAGACGTATATCATTATCATGCACCTATAGACGTATATCATCATCATGCACCTATTGACGTATATCATCATCATGCACCTATTGACGTATATCACCATGCACCTATCGACGTATATTATCATGCACCTATAGACGTATATCATCATGCACCTATAGACGTATATCATTATGTACCTATAGACGTATATCATTATCATGCACCTATAGACGTATATCATCATCATGCACCTATAGACGTATATCACCATGCACCTATAGACGTATATCATCATGTACCTATAGACTTATATTATCATGCACCTATAGACGTATATCATTATGTACCTATAGACGTAAATCATTATCATGCACCTATAGACGTATATCATCATCATGCACCTATTGACGTATATCATCATCATGCACCTATTGACGTATATCACCATGCACCTATCGACGTATATTATCATGCACCTATAGACGTATATCATCATGCACCTATAGACGTATATCATTATGTACCTATAGACGTATATCATTATCATGCACCTATAGACGTATATCATCATCATGCACCTATAGACGTATATTATCATGCACCAAAAGACTTATATCATCATGCACCTATAGACGTATATCATCATCATGTACCTATAGACCTATATCATCACGTACCTATAGACGAATTTAAGGGGGGTTTCCTTTCAAACATAGTAATGTCCTATCATAAACACTAAGAGGGACTGTACATCATGACCAGGAAAAGTCCCGGAAGTTCCAGTAGTTTCACTTGCTGTAAATAGGACTTAAAAATCACCTGGTGACAGTCGGGAAGTGACAATGACGCTGCAACCTTGGAATGTCACATGACATAAGGACGGAGTCGAGGAATGTGGCCCCACAACACCTGATCTGTATCAGGGACTATGAAAGGCTGCACAGCGTCATGTAGTACCTAGAACAGTGTTTCCCAAGCAGGTGTCTCCACAGGGACAGTTTCAGACTAAATGTGGCCCTGGACAAAATTAAAAGTGGGACCCCAAATATCTTATAAACAACACAGCCATAGTCACAATACTATTATATAAGGCCCAGATAATACCGCCACACCAGGAACACTACCATTACCAACAAACAGCGACTAATACCACTATACTGTATAAACCACTATATCAAGAGTTCCCCATACAGTGACCATATGGTTGTATATACAGCTCAACACAGGTGTGATGCCATATAAATGATTATCGTTACCTGTAGGGACTCGTAGGTGATGTCTTCTCTGCTCGGAGTCATTTACATTCCCTATTCTTTTCCTTCTGGCCCAGACTGCCATGACTATTTCTTCCAGCCACAACTCATCTTTGCAAACATTTTAGGCTCCGAATCTTTCCTGTACCTTCCCTCCCTTTTCACCACCATCGCAAATTTCTCATACATAAAACCCAAAATGGTAATAATGTCCCCAGTGACGTCCCACACAGTATAGAACTACCCCCCTTTTTATGCACAACACAATAGGTATGTAGGAAGATCACTCCATTAGATCGGTTGGTTGTCCCCCATTGAGAAGATTCCCCCATTAAAGGGGTACACTGGTGGAAAACAACATTTTTAAAATTAACTGGTGCGAAAAAGTTAAAACTGATGTGTGAATTACTTCTATTTAAAAATCTTAATCCTTCCAGTACTTATCACTGCTTTATGCTCCAGAGGAAGTTGTGTAGTTCTTTTCAGTCTGACCACAGTGCTCTCTGCTGACCCCTCTGACAATGTCAGGAACTGTCCAGAGCAGGAACAAATCCCCAAACTTTTCCTGCTCTGGACAATTTCTGACATGGACAAAGGTGGCAGCAGAGAGCACTGTGGTCAGACTGAAAAGAACTACACAACTTCCTCTGGAGTTTACAGCAACTGATAAGTACTGGAAGGATTACGATTTTTAAATGGGCTCTGTCGGATACAAAAACTTTTTGTATGTTGTACATCTTGGCAAAACATTAACCTTTCCAATATATTATTTCATCAGAAAATGTTATTTCCTTTTTATAGAAATCAATGCTTTGTCCAAGCTGAAGCACAGGCGTGGACAAAGTCCAGTAAGTGAGGGTGGACTAGCACTCCTCTGTGCTCTCTCCTGCCTGATAGCACTCCTCTGTGCTATCTCCTGTCTGATAGCAATCCCCTGTGCTCTCTCCTGTCTGATAGTACTCCTCTGTGCTCTCTCCTTTCTGATAGCACTCCTCTGTGCTCTCTCCTGTCTGATAGCACTCCCCTGTGCTCTCTCCTGTCTGATAGTACTCCCCTGTGCTCTCTCCTGTCTGATAGTACTCCCCTGTGCTCTCTCCTTTCTGATAGCACTCCTCTGTGCTCTCTCCTGTCTGATAGCACTCCTCTGTGCTCTCTCTTGTCTGATAGTACTCCTCTGTGCTCTCTCCTGTCTGATAGGACTCCTCTGTGCTCTCTCCTGTCTGATAGCACTCCTCTGTGCTCTCTCCTGTCTGATAGCACTCCTCTGTGCTCTCTCCTGTCTGGTAGGACTCCTCTGTGCTCTCTCCTGTCTGGTAGCACTCCTCTGTGCTCTCTCCTGTCTGGTAGCACTCCTCTGTGCTCTCTCCTGTCTGATAGGACTCCTCTGTGCTCTCTCCTGTCTGATAGGACTCCTCTGTGCTCTCTGCTGTCTGATAGGACTCCTCTGTGCTCTCTCCTGTCTGATAGGACTCCTCTGTGCTCTCTCCTGTCTGATAGGACTCCTCTGTGCTCTCTCCTGTCTGATAGGACTCCTCTGTGCTCTCTCCTGTCTGATAGGACTCCTCTGTGCTCTCTCCTGTCTGATAGGACTCCTCTGTGCTCTCTCCTGTCTGATAGCACTCCTCTGTGCTCTCTCCTGTCTGATAGGACTCCTCTGTGCTCTCTCCTGTCTGATAGGACTCCTCTGTGCTCTCTCCTTTCTGATAGGACTCCTCTGTGCTCTCTCCTGTCTGATAGGACTCCTCTGTGCTCTCTCCTGTCTGATAGGACTCCTCTGTGCTCTCTCCTGTCTGATAGGACTCCTCTGTGCTCTCTCCTGTCTGATAGGACTCCTCTGTGCTCTCTCCTGTCTGATAGGACTCCTCTGTGCTCTCTCCTGTCTGATAGGACTCCTCTGTGCTCTCTCCTGTCTGATAGGACTCCTCTGTGCTCTCTCCTGTCTGATAGGACTCCTCTGTGCTCTCTCCTGTCTGATAGCACTCCTCTGTGCTCTCTCCTGTCTGATAGCACTCCTCTGTGCTCTCTCCTGTCTGATAGGACTCCTCTGTGCTCTCTCCTGTCTGATAGGACTCCTCTGTGCTCTCTCCTGTCTGATGAAACCCATCCACACTTTTGTTTTTAGTTTTTACTCTTCTTTTGTATTTTTCTGTGGTTTCGCCCAGTAGCCATTACAAAAAAAAAAAAAAAAAAAAAAAGCTACAAAAACAAAGCTACAAAAAACAAAGCTACAAAAAAACAAACAACTACATCTTGGAAGTGCAAAAAGACCAGGCAGCTTTTTTTTTGTGGCATTTATTCCAGGAAAAAAATGGCAGAAAAAAAAAAAAAAAAGTTTTCAAACCTGCACAATTGTGCACAATGTGCAGTGAAATCTGGTGTACTACTGAGCACAGTTATGTGAGCTCCCCCTAGAGGTAGGTAGATAAAATGTCACATTCTATGGAAAGATTACAGCCTTAAAACGAGTTACCCAGGATTAGAAAAAAAAAAAATACAGCGCCACCCTTGTCACCAGGTTGTGTGTGGTATTACAGCTCTGTTCGATTAAGGTGAATGGAGCCAAGTTGTAATACCACACCCAACTTGGGAGTAAAGGTGGAACTGATTTTGGACGAAATGAACTCTGTTTTTCTATTCCTGGATGACCCCTTATAAGGAAGCGTGATTGATAGCCAAACTATGCTTTAAATAGCCATGGCTTACTCAGCTTTCTACAGCTCTTAAAGGAAACATACGTCTGTATAGTAACACCAGGTTTCCCAACCAGGGTGCTTCCAACTGTTGCAAAACTACAAAACCCAGCATGCCCTGACAGCCAACGGATGAACACATATACACATACACACATATGTTTAGTAGATAAGTTGCACTCACCGATTCCCTCAGTTAGGTTCTATGTTGTAATACCATTTGCCAGTCATCGCCAGGTGCCCATATAACAGAGGAGCAGTATACACTCTACAGCAGCCTGGCACACAGTGAGCGGGCACTGGAATATTTGTGTGGTGTAATTCTAACGTATTGACATTGCTGAGATAGGGAAGGTCAGTAGGTAAGTAAACTGAGAACATTTGCCCTTCCAGTTGGCAGCTGCGGCTCTGGCAAACAGGTAACCTCAACATTAACCCACCACTGCCCAGAGCTAAACTAACAAAGCGCTTTATATCTGTCAAAATTATTTTCAATCCCCCCCAAAATACTATTATTGACCATATAATGGCAGGGCATGCTGGGAGTTGTAGTTTTGCAATAGCTGGAGAACCACAGTTTGAAGACCACTACCATAGAGTGTGACTCTATGGTCCTCCTAGAGGGACACATTAACATTTTGTTCTCCCTTTACCAATCACAACATTGTCCTGTCATCTGCCCCACGTACAACCTCCATTTATCCTGAAGGGGATGTTATAGAGACTTTTCTTCATGCTGTCACCTCTCTTACCAGGGGTCTCCTGTTATAGAGACTTTTCTTCATGCTGTCACCTCTCTTACCAGGGGGCCTCCTGTTATAGAGACTTTTCTTCATGTTATCATCCCTATTACTAGGGGCCTCCTGTTATAGAGACTTTTCTTCATGCTGTCACCTCTCTTACCAGGGGTCTCCTGTTATAGAGACTTTTCTTCATGCTGTCACCTCTCTTACCAGGGGGCCTCCTGTTATAGAGACTTTTCTTCATGTTATCATCCCTATTACTAGGGGCCTCCTGTTATAGAGACTTTTCTTCATGCTATCACCTCTCTTACCAGGGGGCCTCCTGTTATAGAGACTTTTCTTCATGCTATCACCTCTCTTACCAGGGGGCCTCCTGTTATAGAGACTTTTCTTCATGCTATCACCTCTCTTACCAGGGGGCCTCCTGTTATAGAGACTTTTCTTCATGTTATCACCTCTCTTACCAGGGGCCTCCTGTTATAGAGACTTTTCTTCATGTTATCACCTCTCTTACCAGGGGGCCTCCTGTTCTAGAGACTTTTCTTCATGTTATCACCCTTATTACCAGGGGCCTCCTGTTATAGAGACTTTTCTTCATGCTATCACCTCTCTTACCAGGGACCTCCTGTTATTGAGACTTTTCTTCATGTTATCATCCCTATTACCAGGGGTCTCCTGTTATAGAGACTTTTCTTCATGTTATCATCCCTATTACCAGGGGGTCTCCTGTTATAGAGACTTTTCTTCATGTTATCATCCCTATTACCAGGGGTCTCCTGTTATAGAGACTTTTCTTCATGTTATCACCCTTATTACCAGGGGCCTCCTGTTATAGAGACTTTTCTTCATGTTATCACCTCTATTACCAGGGGGCCTCCTGTTATAGAGACTTTTCTTCATGTTATCACCCTTATTACCAGGGGCCTCCTGTTATAGAGACTTTTCTTCATGCTATCACCTCTCTTACCAGGGGCCTCCTGTTATTGAGACTTTTCTTCATGTTATCACCCTTATTACCAGGGGGTCTCCTGTTATAGAGACTTTTCTTCATGCTGTCACCTCTCTTACCAGGGGGCCTCCTGTTATAGAGACTTTTCTTCATGTTATCACCCTTATTACCAGGGGCCTCCTGTTATAGAGACTTTTCTTCATGTTATCATCCCTATTACCAGGGGTCTCCTGTTATAGAGACTTTTCTTCATGCTATCACCTCTCTTACCAGGGGGCCTCCTGTTATAGAGACTTTTCTTCATGTTATCATCCTTATTACCAGGGGGCCTCCTGTTATAGAGACTTTTCTTCATGTTATCATCCCTATTACCAGGGGGTCTCCTGTTCTAGAGACTTTTCTTCATGTTATCACCCTTATTACCAGGGGGCCTCCTGTTATAGAGACTTTTCTTCATGTTATCATCCCTATTACCAGGGGTCTCCTGTTATAGAGACTTTTCTTCATGCTATCACCTCTCTTACCAGGGGGCCTCCTGTTATAGAGACTTTTCTTCATGCTATCACCTCTCTTACCAGGGGGCCTCCTGTTATAGAGACTTTTCTTCATGCTATCACCTCTCTTACCAGGGGCCTCCTGTTATAGAGACTTTTCTTCATGCTATCACCTCTCTTACCAGGGGACCTCCTGTTATAGAGACTTTTCTTCATGTTATCACCTCTCTTACCAGGGGGCCTCCTGTTATAGAGACTTTTCTTCATGCTATCACCTCTCTTACCAGGGGGCCTCCTGTTATAGAGACTTTTCTTCATGCTATCACCTCTCTTACCAGGGGCCTCCTGTTATAGAGACTTTTCTTCATGTTATCATCCTTATTACTAGGGGACCTCCTGTTATAGAGACTTTTCTTCATGTTATCACCCTTATTACCAGGGGGCCTCCTGTTATAGGACATTTCTTCATGTTATCATCCTTATTACCAGGGGGCCTCCTGTTATAGAGACTTTTCTTCATGTTATCATCCCTATTACCAGGGGGTCTCCTGTTCTAGAGACTTTTCTTCATGTTATCACCCTTATTACCAGGGGGCCTCCTGTTATAGAGACTTTTCTTCATGTTATCATCCCTATTACCAGGGGGCCTCCTGTTATAGAGACTTTTCTTCATGTTATCATCCCTATTACCAGGGGGTCTCCTGTTCTAGAGACTTTTCTTCATGTTATCACCCTTATTACCAGGGGGCCTCCTGTTATAGAGACTTTTCTTCATGTTATCATCCCTATTACCAGGGGGTCTCCTGTTCTAGAGACTTTTCTTCATGTTATCACCCTTATTACCAGGGGGCCTCCTGTTATAGAGACTTTTCTTCATGTTATCATCCCTATTACCAGGGGTCTCCTGTTATAGAGACTTTTCTTCATGTTATCATCCCTATTACCAGGGGGCCTCCTGTTCTAGAGACTTTTCTTCATGTTATCATCCTTATTACCAGGGGGCCTCCTGTTATAGAGACTTTTCTTCATGTTATCATCCCTATTACCAAGGGACCTCCTGTTATAGAGACTTTTCTTCATGTTATCATCCTTATTACTAGGGGACCTCCTGTTATAGAGACTTTTCTTCATGTTATCACCCTTATTACCAGGGGGCCTCCTGTTCTAGAGACTTTTCTTCATGTTACCCTTATTACTAGAGGGCCTCCTGTTATAGAGACTTTTCTTCATGTTATCACCCTTATTACCAGGGGGCCTCCTGTCATAGGGACTTTTCCCTTATGATCACTCTTAGGCACACTTCACATGGCCGAAAATGTGCAGAAAATGTGCGGAAATGCACTGCCGTCTGTCAGGATTCGGCAGGCTGGAGGTGGATCCTCTGCGTCAGAGAGGGATTGGTGTGGACCCTGTCGGTGGACCAGATCTAAGTTGCTACTGGTTTTCACCAGAGCCCGCCGCAAAGCGGGATGGACTTGCAGCGGCGGTAGCAACCAGGTCGTATCCACCGGCAACGGCTCAACCTCTCTGACTGCTGAGATATGCGCGGTACAAGGGAGTAGACAAGAGCAAGGTCGGACGTAGCAGAAGGTCAGGGCAGGCAGCAAGGATTGTAGTCAGGGGCAACCGCAGGAGGTCTGGAACACAGGCTAGGAACACACAAGGAAACGCTTTCACTGGCACAATGGCAACAAGATCCGGCAAGGAAGTGCAGGGGAAGTGAGGTTATATAGGGAAGTGCACAGGTGAAGACACTAATTAAAACCCATGCGCCAATCAGTGGCGCACCAGCCCTTTAAATCGCAAAGACCCGGCGCGCGCGCACCCTAGGGAGTGGGGCCGCGTACGCCAGGGCAGCACAGACGGGGAGCGAGTCTGGTAAGCGGGTCGGGATGCGCACCGCGAGCGCATCGCATCCCGGCTAGGGACATTATCGCAGTGCACTCGGTCAGCAGGTCTGACCGGGGCGCTGCGAACAGGAAAACGCTGTGAGCGCTCCGGGGAGGAGCGGGGACCCGGAGCGCTCGGCGTAACACCGTCTATGAAACTGCACATTTCTGAGCAGTTCTAGTGCACACTGGAACATTCATATGTGCAAAATGTCCGGCCGGACATTTTGCACATATGAATGTTCCAGCGTGCACTAGGACCGCTCAGAAATGTGCAGTTTCATAGATGGCAGTGCATTTCCGAAAGGAATCTGCATAAAGAATAGACATGTTTATTCTTTCTGCATATGATGGAATTTGAAAATTCTGCTGTGTGCACAGTGCAGCATAATCAGACTCTGCTGCAGTGAAACTTCAGAGCAGATTATTCCCACGGAATTCCGTTTGGAAATGTCACAGTGTGAACATAACCCTACAGGGTGCTTCCATATGAATATATATTTTATATACCTACATTTTATGTGCCTTTATGTGACATTCAGAGGGTACATTTACTTTGCAATAAGTAAGGAGGTGATAAAAGTTTTTGTACCCCCCCCCCTTTCACCTTGTTGGGGTCACGGGATACTATACAACGAAGAGAAAACAAGAATAGATTGTGAGTAATAGGATGGGGTGATAACATGAAGAGGAGTATCTGTATCAGCTCTATCAGGATCAATGGAGGTTACTTTGGGTGCTGATGACAGGAAAATGTTGTGATGTTGGAAATGGGGGGATAACATGAGTTTTCTGGACCCCCACCCCCACACACACACCTTGGGGAAGGGGGGTGTAACTGGATGCTGTAGAGGGGTAGAGACAACAAGAATAGGGTGTGAGTAATTAGAGGGGTGATAATGTGATAGCCTGGGTGCTTGTTAACCCTTGCTATTCGTGACACCAGGGTGAGGGCTCCTCAGTAATGCTTGTCCTACTGCCACCCTTCCCAAGAGCGATAGGGAGGTAGATAATAATAGAATGTCCACAACCGGAGATTTTTCTGAAACAGGTATAACTTTTGTTTTCTGCAAGCTTCATAAACGGAGCAGTCTCTATACATACAACTACTTTCCTTGGAGATTGACAAAGGTTGGGACTTTAGCAATTTAGAGTCTTTAAGTATTAGGCGCTGTTCCACTGGATTTAGGGGTTTACTTGCGGTCCAGTAGTCATGCTAGCTTTAGTGGGGGTAGTTTAGAACTCACGGTTTTAGTTCAGCTGAGGCCGGTAGGTTTTTCAGGCCTAGCGTGTCTTTGCAAGTTGCGCAGATCCGTCCTGCTAGTTCGGCATCCACGAGAGCAGCAACCCAAGAGAGCGATAATTGGACGCAGCTGCCTTATATGGGCAGGGGCTGGACTAATGCCAATTGGTCCATACTAATGTTAATCACCATTACAAATATTTGTGGGTAACACGTGACCCAAGGACCTCCAAAGGTCCTGCGACACTAAACAAAGTAAGTACTTTACCTTATCTTAGATATACATTATTATTAAATATATACATGTATTAACATTAGAGAATTAGACTTGAGGAGAGGCGACTAGGGGCTGTCCCATCTGAGGAACCCTACCTGAGCGTAGTTACTCTGACTTTGGGGACCTCTACACTAGGTACGGTATGCAATACGGTACCGGGAGACCACAATAACATGAAGAAAAGTCCCTGTATCATCTCCCTCAGGATCGGTGAAGGCTATTCGGTGGCTGATGAGATGTCAGGGGGTAGTAACATGAAGTTACTGAAATCCCCCCTACCCACACCTTGGGGGAAAGGGGTCACTGGATGCTGTACAGGGGAGAGATTACAACAGTAGGGTGTGAGTGGTAATAGGGGTGATGACATGAAGAAAAGTCCCTGTTTTAGCCCTTTCCTTTCAGGAGGTTGTATGAAGGGTTGATGTCAGAAAAAGGGAGTGACGGTAAGGGGGAGATAACATGAAGAAAGTTCCTTGGTCACCCCCCCCCCCTCCCCCTCCTTGCTACCTTGGGAGTCACTGGATGCTGTACATGGGGAGAGACAAGACAATGACAAGAACAGAGTGCGAATAATAAGAGGGGTGATAACATGCAGAAAGGTCCCTGTGGGGACTTTTCTTGATTAGGATCAATGCATGTTGTAGGGGGTGGAGGTTTGCAGCTCTCTTGTCTGGTTCCTAAAAAAAAAAAGTCGATACGTATGTCCTAACAGAGCAATCTCTTTAACCTCTCTTTACCCAGGTGTTTACCCCACACCTTATTTCTGTAGCATCTTATTAAGGGGGTATTGTCCACGTCTTCATTACAATTTACAGTCGGCATCCTGTATACAAAGCTTGTAATTCCTAGAATACCTCTCTATAGCATATCATACATTCCTTATCTTATAGCTGTAAGGTAAATTACCTCAGCTGCCGAATCTACCTGCTATGGAAAAACCTGCAATTTACTTCCATCAACTGAGCAAAACAATAAAAGAAAAAACAATAAAAAACGAATTTACAAAGTTTTACATTAAAGGGGTACTCCAGTGGAAAACAATTTTTTTTTTTTTTTTAAATCAACTGGTGGCAGAAAGTTAAACAGATTTGTAAATTACTTCTATTAAAAAATCTTAATCCTTCCAGTACCTATCAGCTGCTGTATACTCCACAGGAAGTTCTTTTCTTTTAGAATTTCTTTCCAGTCTGACCACAGTGCTCTCTGCTGATACGCAGTATGTAGGATGTAACAGAAACTCTTTGTTACGGATCACATGGATATACACAGGAATAGCCAACGCATTTCGGATCAAACTGGACCCTTAATCAAGGGTGATGCCATGATTAAGGGCCCAGTTTGATCCGAAACACGTTGGCTGTTGTTCCTGTGTATATCCATGTGATCCGTAATGAAGAGTTCCTGTTTCATTCTACCTACTGCGCTGGACATCTCTTCTTGTTGTGCTACTCTATTGGGCCTGGAAGCGCTGCCGTCCAGTCCGTGCGCAGGCGATTGGATTAAGTAGTGGAGAGCTGTCGGCACCTTTCCTTCTCTGTCCATGACAGGAACTGTCCAGAGCAGGAGCAAATCTCCACAGCAAACCTATTCTGCTCTGGACAGTTCCTGACACGGACAGAGGTGTCAGCAGAGAGCACTGTGCTCAGACTGAAAGTAACTTCCTCTGTAGTATACAACAGCTGATAAGTACTGAAAGTATTAAGATTTTTAAATAGAAGGAATTTACAAATCTGTTTAACTTTCTGGCACCAGTTAATATAAAAAAAAATTCAATCCACCAGAGTACCTCTTAAAAAAGAAAATAGTCTCTGACATCAATGGAGGCGTTCGGTGGCGGGCACTGGGTTAATTTTAATTCTCCAGTCATGTAGAATTGGGATTTATAGGCAGAGGTGACAGAATATCGAACAGTCCCTATATGTCCCCCTGTGGTCACTCGCGGTAGTACAGGTGGATAGATGGCAGCAACAGGCTATTAAAAGGCACTGTATATGTCCACTGAAGGCAGTGCGGGGGGTGAAAGGACAGTAACCTGCTGTGATAGGTGATAGGGGTGATAACATGAAGAAAAGACCCTGTATATCCCCCCTGGGGCCACTCAAGGTAGTAAAAGGGGAGAGGGGACAATAATAGGCTGTGATAAGTAAGATGGGTGATAACATGAAGAAAAGACAAAGGTAAAAAATCTCATGTATATCCCTTTAGGGTGACTAGAGGTAGTACAGCGAGAGATGGCGGTAATATTTATATATGGCCAGAGGTCATTCCCAATTGTTTCCATCCTTTAAAATGGTTCCCTATGTTTTTAAATAGGTTTGTTCCCTGTCCCGATCCTGCACCGTTACTCCTGCTCACCCCTGAAAGAAATGATTATGGACGACAGATCACAAGAGCGTCACAGCCAATCACAATTGATTACAAAGATGTCAGTAGGTTATTGTTACATTGCTAGTGCAGTGTAGGACAGCACTCAGAGGTAAGTCATCTTTTAGAACAGTCGGTATATGGCAGTGTATTTTTATTCTGTCCTCTTCACCTGGGGAAAATATGACATTTCTGCTCTTGGTCTTGTAAGGGGCTTTCCTCTTCTCTAGAGAAGGTCCCAAGCAGGTACCCTAATAGGGCACATTACAAGCGCGTTATCATCATGTAACATGCTATACAAGTGTCAAGGGGGTGGGGCCACACAAATATATGCGATCTTGCGGGAGAATCAGGGGTGGAGTTAAGGCCTGCAAATGAGGAATCCAATTATAGCGACATTATGTGTTGTTGCTTCCCTAGAACCCCAAGATTATATCTCCCTAGATAAAGTATACCGCCATACACTCCACATCACATATGGCTGCATCATAATATAAAGGTCACCGCCCTGTATTAAATCCATTTCCTCACCCTTTATCTTTTATATTATTAATGTGGGGTTAATAATTGTCCGGAGACCATGACAGACAGGTCTCACTTCTCCTTTCTCAGCTGAAAGTGTTTATTCCTATTCAAAAGAAGAAACATTGAACCACGTACAGAAGTTCCGTACAGATATATAAGACTTAACTAAAAGGTCAGAAGACAGAACTGCAGAACTGGTTTCTAGTTGTAACCAATCAGCACTTAATGGGTACTTTTATTTGTATGTGTATATATATATATATATATATATATATATATATATATATACATACATAGGAGTCAGTATTATAGTAGTGATATTCTTGTATATAGGAGGCAGTATTATAGTAGTTATATTCTTGTATATAGGAGCAGTATTATAGTAGTTATATTCTTGTATATAGGAGGTAGTATTATAGTAGCTATATTCTTGTATATAGGAGCAGTATTATAGTAATTATATTCTTGTATATAGGGGGGCAGTATTATAGTAGTTTTATTCTTGTATATAGGAGGCAGTATTATAGTAGTTATATTCTTGTATATAGGAGAAGTATTATAGTAGTTATATTCTTGTATATAGGAGGCAGTATTATAGTAGTTATATTCTTGTATATAGGAGGCAGTATTATAGTAGTTATATTCTTGTATATAGGAGCAGTATTATAGTAGTTATATTCTTGTATATAGGAGGCAGTATTATAGTAGTTATATTCTTGTATATAGGAGCAGTATTATAGTAGTTATATTCTTGTATATAGGAGGCAGTATTATAGTAGTTATATTCTTGTATATAGGAGGCAGTATTATTGTAGTTATATTCTTGTATATAGGAGGCAGTATTATAGTAGTTATATTCTTGTATATAGGAGCAGTATTATAGTAGTCATATTCTTGTATATAGGAGCAGTATTATAGTAGTTATATTCTTGTATATAGGAGCAGTATTATAGTAGTTATATTCTTGTATATAGAAGCAGTATTATAGTAGTTATATTCTTGTATATTGGAGCAGTATTATAGTAGTTATATTCTTATATATAGGAGCAGTATTATAGTAGTTATATTCTTGTATATAGGAGGCAGTATTATAGTAGTTATATTCTTGTATATAGGAGGCAGTATTATAGTAGCTATATTCTTGTATATAGGAGGCAGTATTATAGTAGTTATATTCTTGTATATAGGAGCAGTATTATAGTAGTTATATTCTTGTATATAGGAGAGCAGTATTATAGTAGATATATTCTTGTATATTGGAGCAGTATTATAGTAGTTATATTCTTGTATATAGGAGCAGTATTATAGTAGTTATATTCTTGTATATAGGAGACAGTATTATAGTATTTATATTGTTGTACATAGGGACCATATTGAAATAGCTATATTTTTGACAAGATATTCTAAGATGTGATGGCCAGAAGGATTAAGGATAAGTAAATAATATCGCATCATCATTATCTACAGTACTGGACATTGTATCTTGGATCTGTAAATAGTTGTAAAAATATAAGATAATAAATATATATATATATATCACAATAATACACCCAATAAAACGGCCATACTGTAACAAATCACTCACATTGAGTTTCCATGTGGAAGATTTCAATTGCCAAGGAGAAAACGAAATAAGGTTCCAGATTAAACCACCTTCTACCTCACACAAAGGGCCATTGTTGTCCGCAGCACGGGGTCCCGGTATGAACCTTCTCTCCTTTATATCCATCATGTAACAGATTTTGGGGTCTGCTGTAAATGGTCTTTAGACATTCTGTAGAGCCGACCTGTCTGCAGCCATTACTCACCCCTCAGTGCATCTCTACAAAGACGCTTCTGCACCCATTATGATCTACAAATACCATCTTCTTCATCAATGACAGAGTTAGGCCAATCCTACCCCTAAGCTCAGTCTGACCTTCATATAAGTTCTGTAGATTCTCTAGAAAGGAGTTTATTGTATACAAACATTTCTACAAGAAGATACAAAATAACTAAATGTCATAAAGGACATTTCTAGATGGGCAAATACAATTTCAATCAATTATGAAGACAATTTGCCACTGTATTATAGTAGTTATATTCTTGTATATAGGAGCAGTATTATAGTAGTTATATTCTTGTATATAGGAGCAGTATTATAGTAGTTATATTCTTGTATATAGGAGCAGTATTATAGTAGTTATATTCTTGTATATAGGTGCAGTATTATAGTAGATATATTCTTGTATATAGGAGCAGTATTATAGTAGTTATATTCTTGTATATAGGAGTAGTATTATAGTAGTTATATTCTTGTATATAGGTGCAGTATTATAGTAGTTATATTCTTGTATATAGGAGCAGTATTATAGTAGTCACATTCTTGTATATAGGAGCAGTATTATAGTAGTTATATTCTTGTATATAGGAGGCAGTATTACAGTAGTTATATTCTTGTATATAGGAGCAGTATTATAGTAGTTATATTCTTGTATATAGGAGGCAGTATTATAGTAGTTATATTCTTGTACATAGGAGCAATATTATAGTAGTTATATTCTTGTATATAGAATGCAGTATTATAGTAGTTATATTCTTGTATATAGGAGCAGTATTATAGTAGTTATATTCTTGTATATAGGAGTAGTATTCTAGTAGTTATATTCTTGTATATAGGAGACAGTATTATAGTAGTTATATTCTTGTACATAGGAGACAGTATTATAGTAGTTATATTCTTGTATATAGGAGGCAGTATTATAGTAGTTATATTCTTGTATATAGGAGATAATATTATAGTAGTTATATTCTTGTATATAGGGGGCAGTATTATAGTAGTTATATTCTTGTATATAGGAGGCAGTATTATAGGAGTTATATTCTTGTATATAGGAGCAGTATTATAGTAGTTATATTCTTGTATATAGCAGCAGTATTCTAGTAGTTATATTCTTGTATATAGGAGGCAGTATTATAAAAGTTATATTCTTGTATATAGGAGCAGTATTCTAGTAGTTATATTCTTGTATATTGGAGTAGTATTCTAGTAGTTATATTCTTGTATATAAGAGACAGTATTATAGTAGTTATATTCTTGTATATAGGAGTAGTATTATTGTAGTTATATTCTTGTATATAGGAGCAGTATTATAGTAGTTATATTCTTGTATATAGGAGTAGTATTATAGTAGTTATATTCTTGTATATAGGGGCAGTATTATAGTAGTTCTATTCTTCTATATAGCATCAGTATTATAGTAGTTATATTCTTGTATATAGGAGCAGTATTATCGTAGTTATATTCTTGTATATAGGAGGCAGTATTACAGTAGTTATATTCTTGTATATAGGAGGCAGTATTATAGTAGTTATATTCTTGTATATAGGAGCAGTATTATAGTAGTTATATTCTTGTATATAGGAGCAGTATTATAGTAGTTATATTGTTGTATATAGGAGCAGTATTATAGTAGTTATATTCTTGTATATAGGAGTAGTATTATAGTAATTATATTCTTGTATATAGGAGCAGTATTATAGTAGCTATATTCTTGTATATAGGAGCAGTATTATAGTAGTTATATTCTTGTACATAGAGAGTAGTATTATAGTAGTTATATTCTTGTACATAGGGAGCAGTATTATAGTAGTTATATTCTTGTACATAGAGAGTAGTATTATAGTAGTTGTATGTTTGGCCTGTTTTTTTTAGTGAGAAAAATGCAGTATTTATCATTCTGCACAGCGCACATTAGAAGATTGAAGTCAGGAAAAAAAATACTTATTTCAGAGCACATGACATCCATGTTATTATTAGGATTAATACTTTGCCTCATGAGGTAATTGCTTTATGTCCTGTCAGCATGAACTGTTATAAAAGGACATTAGGAAAACTTCCCCCTGTCAGCAACAGTCTGGACACTCAAAACACACAAGAGCCAACCAGTGACATGGCATCTTTCACCAAACAGAGCCATAATCTTTAGAGAATCGTGAGGTTTAGGGCACAAGATGCCCCTGATTAGGGGTAAACACAATTGAATGATTCTTTCTTGCTTAAAAAGTCTATAAGAAACTTTTTTGCTCCCTTCCGTAAACTTACAAAATACTATAGAAGAGATATTCTAGACTTCCTGCAAACACTGCTGTCAGCTGCCACTAGGGGGAAGCATGCTGCACATGTATAAATGGGCACTGTCAGATCCAAAAACTTTTTAA
Source organism: Hyla sarda (assembly GCF_029499605.1). Classification (NCBI taxonomy): domain Eukaryota; kingdom Metazoa; phylum Chordata; class Amphibia; order Anura; family Hylidae; genus Hyla; species Hyla sarda. The sequence continues at coordinate 406,326,271 of NC_079192.1, forward strand.
ATGTTGTTAATGATGAATTTTAAAGACCTTTTGTAATATGGTTATTTTTTATTTTTTTTTAAATAGTTAAATAAAGGAAACGGCTCCTGAAAATCCCACAACTAGGGGTCCCCATACCTACTGGGACACTAACTAGTCCTGCAGCAGCATCAGCTTGTCCATTAGTCATGGACATGTGATGACTAATGGACAGGGGTGCATGAGAAGACACACCAATCACCTCCCACCACAACAAGGGAGGGACACACCCCCTTCCACCACACACCAATCACCTCCCACCATCACAAGGGAGGGACACACCCCCTTCCACTACACACCAATCACCTCCCACCACCACAAGGGAGGGCCATACCCCCTCATACCACACACCAATCACCTCCCACCACCACAAGGGAGGGACACTCCCCCTTCCCCTGAGAAAATTTCTAATACTGTGAGCTATTAAAAATAGGTATTTTCCCAAAAACCCAACCCAAACTAAAGTTTACATAGAAAATGTGGTAGATTTGAGCTGAGGAAAACCCTACAGATCAGCGCATGTGTTTAAAAAAAATAATAAAAAAATAAGCAAAATGTAGGGAAAAGTGCAAAATGTAGGGGAACCTTAGTAAATACCGTGGAAAAAAAATTGCAAGGAATTTAAACCCACAAAGAAAACTACACAACACTCTTGGTAAATCAGGGCCCATGTGTGTATGTGTGTAAGTTCCAGCATCACTTCCAAACCACTAAAGATATTAAAGGGGTACCCCGGCCCTAAGGCATCTTATCCCCTAACCAAAGGATAGGGGATAAGATGTCTGATCACGGAGTGCCACCGCTGGGACCCCGCAATCTCTCATGCAGCACCCACCTGTCTCAGCTGCACGCAGCGCTGGAGGCTCCGTGTCTGAAGCCTCACGACCACAGGGACGGAGTATCGTGATGTCACGACTCCCCCCACTTGTGGACCCAGGAAGCCGCCTATGGGAGGGGGCGTGACGTCACAATACTCCGTCCCCGTGGTCGTGAGGCTTCAGACACGGAGCCTCCAGCGCTGCGTGCAGCTGAGACAGGTGGGTGCTGCATGAGAGATTGTGGGGTCCCCTGTGGTAGGACCCCCGCGATCAGACATCTTATCCCCTATCCGTTGGAGGCATAAAAATGAGATGTACATGGTCAGGATTAGGTACTGAGCACCATAATAATTATATTTTACGGTGGGATCTGACAGGTACGTTTTAAAGAAGCGCTCCAGAATTTTCTTTTTGCCCATATCATGCACGCTCACCATCACTAGTCCTAGTCCCCATCTGTTTTATTCCAGCTGCATCCAGACATTTCATTACTGTAACTGGGCCATCTGATCACCAGTCTGACCCACAGAAAATCACAGTGTTTAATATGTTAGAGCAAGTGTTTAGTCCTGGGTCAGCTGACTTCCTGTAAACTACAGAATGACATTATCACCTATCAGATCTTTCCTAGCAGATCCCAGACTCCCCCCCCCCCCCAGCTCTCTCTGTATACTGCTGCTATCGTGCTAGAAAAATCATTTCTGTTCTGACACAGAAACCAAGTTGGCTGAAAGCTCATGCCTGCAACATGAGCTAAAACAGGTAAGCACAAGGCATACACAAGAACCTCTACATTATTCTCTAATAGTCTATGCTGTTCTATAAAAGAAAAAAGATCCTGGAGTGTTTCTTCAAGTGTCGCTTCTTTTGACTTTCATGTATATATGACACTTTATATGCGGGACACTATACTGAAAATATTTTAGGGACACTCTGGTTATGAGGGGACACTTAGGCCATAATGAAAGTGTCTCCATTAGTTTTGTGTGGCCTATAATTTCAGTCAGGCTTCACAGAGAGAACAATGTTTACTGCAATTAAAGGGGTACTCCGCCCCTAGACATCTTATCCCCTATCCAAAAGGATAGGGGATAAGATGTCAGATCGCCAGGGTCCCGCTGCTTGGGACCCCCGGGATCTAGGCTGCGACACCGCGCTATCATTACTGCACAGAGCAGACTCGCTTCGTGCGTAATGACGGGCAATACAGGGGCCGGAGCATCGTTACGTCACGGCCATAGACTTGCATTAAGGGGGCGGGCTGTGATGTCACAAGGGGCCGAGCCATGACGTAACGATGCTTCGGCCCCTGTATTGCCAGTCATTACGCACGAAGCGAGTCTGCTCTGTGCAGTAATGATAACAGGGTGCCGCAGCCGAGATCCCGGGGGTCCCCAGCAGTGGGACCCCGGCGATCTGACATCTTATCCCCTATCCTTAGGATAGGGGATGAGATGTCTAGGGGCGGAGTACCTCTTTAAAGGGGTACTCCGGTGGAAAACATTTTTTTTTTAATATAAATCAACTGGTGCCAGAAAGTTAAACAGATTTGTAAATTATTTCTATTAAAAAATCTTAATCCTTCCAGTACTTATTAGTGGCTGTATACTACAGAGGAAATGCTTTTCTTTTTGAATTTCTCTTCTGTCACGACCACAGTGCTCTCTGCTGATCTCTGCTGTCCATTTTAGGAACTGTCCAGAGCAGGAGAAAATCCCCTTAGCAAACATATGCTGCTCTGGACAGTTCGTAAAATGGACAGCAGAGGTCAAGAGAAATCCAAAAAGAAAAGAACTTCCTCTGTAGTATACAGCCCCTAAAAAGTACTGGAAGGATTAAGATTATTTAATAGAAGTAATTTGGTTTCCACGTGAGTACCCCTTTAATATGCATTGGGGAAAAAATGGTGTTATACTTAATAAATATTCTGCAGAACATTAGCAGTAAAGGGGCAAGGCTCAGCCCATGAGATTTCCCACGTGAATCATCCAAAAAGATGACAGTTTCCAAATATCTTACATCGCGCCTGTACGAGACAATTCACTTCATCCCTCCGCATCAATTATTAAACAGATTTTTCCAAGGACGGAGAATACAGCGAGCGGCAGATCAGGTCCCCGAACACTTCAGCTGCCGTGAACATTCTGAAACAATTAAGCAGCGGCCATCGAGCCTCTGAATGAGAACGCTTCGATGCGGTGACTCAGAACGCAGGGTGGTTCCCGTACATGTCCCATGATATGGAGAACGGGCCAGGAGGCTTTGTAATTCCTAAATGGAACCCCTCCCGAACCCGGCGACTACCCAGGAATCTAAATATTTACTAAGCAGAAGAAAAAAACATGTGACATAACCCACCAATCAGATGACTGCTTCTATGAGATGAACTACAAGATTACGGCTATAGGGAAGGTTCGATCTTAAAAAAAAAAAAAAAAAAATTTGGAAAATTGCAGCAAACACAACGCAAAAACGTGGTGAGAACGTCTAAAAAATGCAGTAAAGGTGCAACATGTGAACACGACCTGAAGGGTCACACACAGCACATCCACAGCGTATTTGACGCTGCGGATGCACTGCCGGCAGTCACGGAGTAGCTCTATGTGTCAGCGGGTGACTGCCGAAGGGAAATCCGCCACTACGAGCGGGGACACAGAGCTGCAGGGAGTCGCTCTTCAATCGCTCTGTGACTACCGGCAGCGGTTGCGCTGCCGGTAGTCACAGAGCGACTGAAGAGCAAGCTCCCTGTAGCTTTGTGTGTCTGCTCGTAGCGGTGGATTTCCCATCGGCAGTCACCCGCTGACACATAGAGCTACTCCGTGACTGCCGGCAGTGCATCCGCAGCGTCAAATACGCTGCGGATGTGCTGTGTGTCAGCCTACCCTAAAATACATCAGTTGTGATTATAGGTCAAATCACTTTCACCTCATGGCACATAATCTGAACTGACACCAACCCACTTATGAGTCTCAGCAGTTTAGGCTTCTGGTTGCCAGAGTCTAGCCACTTGATTAGGTATATTTCATTGATGAGACTTTACTACCCTCTCTCTGCAAAGTCAGAGGATTTATTGGAAATGCAGTCAGCATTAGGAAATCATTTCAGTGACTTGGAATTAGTACGGCCAAAAACTCATGCCGTGTATAAGGTCGATGATTAAAGGGGTATTCCAGGCCAAAACTTTTTTTTTTATATATATATGTATCAACTGGCTCCGGAAAGTTAAACAGATTTGTAAATTACTTCTATTAAAAAATCTTAATCCTTCCAATAGTTATTAGCTTCTGAAGTTTTCTGTCTTACTGCTCAATGATGATGTCACATCGCGGGAGCTGTGCATGATGGGAAAATATCCTCATAGGAGCTGCACAGCTCCCGGGACGTGAGTCATCATTGAGCAGTTAGACAGAAAACAACAACTCAACGTCAGAAGCTAATAACTATTGGAAGGATTAAGATTTTTTAATAGAAGTCATTTACAAATCTGTTCAGCTTTCCGGAGACGGTTGAGATATATATATATATATATATATATATATATATATATATATATATATATAGGTTTCGCCTGGAATACCCCTTTAAGACAGGTCAAGATGACCCAGTCAACCATTATTACAAAGGACGATATCGGCCAATAACTGTGTAATAGGGCTCTTTTACCTGTTCTGCTGATCCATGGGGGTCCCAGAGGGTCACACCAATTCAATTCCATTTGGTTGACTATCCCAAGAATATTTATTCTCCATTTATCTTTTGTCATAGAGATGAGATTGTCTATGTGGTCATGAGACCTGTTGTCCTAATGTACGGTAAGGGTCTCCAAACTATGAACCTCCAGATGTTGCAAAACTACAACACCCCCCCCCCCCCCTCAACCTTAATGTAATTTTGCAACATCTGGAGGTCCACATTTTGGAGACTACTGCATTAGGACAACAGGTCTCATGACAATTGGTCTCATGACCAATCTAATCTCTATGAACGATTTCACTGATTAGGATTTTGTGATGTGTCGCCCCCTATAAACTAGACTTAGTATAGCAAAACATAAACATTAAAGCAGTGGTCTTCAAACTGTGGCCCTCCAGATGTTACAAAACTACAACTCCCAGCATGCCCGGACAGCCGTTGGCTGTCCGGGCATGCTGGGAATTGTAGTTTTGCAACATCTGGAGGGCCACAGTTTGAAGACCACTGCATTAAAGGATCAGACATTAGATATGAGCGAATTTACAGTAAATTTGATTCGTCACGAACTTCTCGGCTCGGCAGTTGATTACTTTTCCTGCATAAATGAGTTCAGCTTTCAGGTGCTCCGGTGGGCTGGAGAAGGTGGATACAGTCCTAGGAGACTCTTTCCTAGGACTGTATCCATCTTTTCCAGCCCACTGGAGCACCGGAAAGCTGAACTAATTTACGCAGGAAAAGTCATCAACTGCCGAGCCGAGCAGTTCGTGACGAATCGAATTTACTGTAAATTCGCTCATCTTTAATTAGATTATCAATTGTATTATTGGACGTCAATAGAAGATATATAAGTCAATGATTGGTTCCTTCTGCTCCGTCTTCTTCTGGTGGTCATGTGTAAGTTCTCAGTTCGACATCGGAAACAATTGCCGGATTATCGGATTTACTCCTTTATAAAGGAACACCCAAATGCTAGGGGGGGATAAGCCTATAGGACGCTTTCGCATGAAAAGGGGTCTTCTTGTTTAGATCTATTTGAAGGGTCCTCCGAAAAGTAAGATGGCCCCTCATCTCCCACTGTTGTGATCCCAACAGATCAGATCTAATCAGTGTAGGGGGAAGTGTGTCATTTCCCTGCAGTGACACCACAGGACAAATGAAGTATTGCACTGAAATTATTGAGATGTTTTATGTGCTGGGTCCTCCACTCTGCTCATCACTCTGGCGTATGGATGCAATATGGGGACCCCCTGGATCCCCTATTATTAAGTGTCTATTCTCCAACCTCCAGGCCTCTTCCCCCACAGTGTAAGTAACCGGACTGCACTGACACAACAGTATCACATCCCTAAAAACGTCACGAGACCCTGGTTGTGCAATGCACACGAAAATAGCCTCTACAACTCCAAGTTGGCAAGTTAACTCACACACATATTTCCCCTAAAAACAGAGTTGAAAAACGAATTTTCTGTATCCGGAAAAGCTGGGTGACAACCATCATTGACATCAGCCGTTGCATGGCCAATCGCACATCTTTCCTACAATCCTGAAAGGATAAACTATCATAATATAAAGACGTACATTCTTGACGTCTGTATTACTGCATAACTATATACTTTACAAGACTTTAGGAAAGCTGGGTGGACACACTCCTAAAGGTGGTCACCCAGCTTTCCTACACTACAATCCTGAAAGGTTAAACTATCATAATATAAAGAGGTACATTCCGACGCCTGTATTACTGCATAACTAGATACTTTACAGGACTTTAGGATAGCTGGGTGGACATACTCCTACAGGTTGTCACCCAGCTTTCTTACAATCCTGAAAGGTTAAACTATCACATTATATAGAGATACATCCCCAACTCCTGTAATACTGCATAACTAGATACATTGTGGGACTTTTTGGGAAAGCTGGGTGGACACACTCCTAAAGGTTGTCACCCAGCTTTCCCTGCAAAACATATATGGCCAATAAACAGTGGGTAGAAATTTTAACAATGTTTATATATATATATATATATTTTTTTTTTTTGGGGGGGGGGGGTAGTGAGAATTGCAGATATAGTAACTTGGGGGGTACATAGGGATATCTGGGGGTAAATGCCCATATGGTAATATTTTGGGCAATATATTTTGTAATTTTTTTTTGCAGGGGTGATTGGGTGGGAGGGGGGCGTAATGTCTCTTTCTGCATAAAAATGCTTCAATGCAAAGAATTTCAGAGCAAATCAAATAGACATAGACAGTGAAGAAGGGGGCACCTAATGGGCATCGTCCCCTCCAACAAGGCGCTATACATCTCGTTGCATTAGAAATCAATAAGAGCGGAACAAGGGACTTGATTGTTGTCCCCACTGATCTGTAGTCCAGAGAAATATGCCAAGCATGCACTCCTTATCCGAAAAGCCTCAATCTCTAGTGGCCTCCTACACTACAGATCAGGGACAAAACAAGACCAGCGCCTGGGGGGGGGGCAAAGGGGCTGGAGATCCTGTACATACTGCTGCTCCAAACTTCTCAATGGGGGTGTGTGCTTGCTAAAATGCACCAAATCCAGAACCCATGATCCTGGATATAGCAGATTGCTGCAATGGGAAGCCCCCCCCCCCCCCGCCACCCCCCCCCCCCTCTTCCCATCTTTCCCGCATCCCGACAGCATCTCAGGTAGAGCAACATCAAGTCATAGACAACAAAGGGATCGGGGGATTCTCTGCATTATGTTCTAGTTAGGACCGTGACCCCCACCATCATCATGGGTGATCCGGAATATTATTATTATTTTTTATTTTTTTTGTAAAGACCCATTTATCCCTTACCTGGGGGTAAGTGGAATCCGATAGCGACCTGGCGGCGTCCGTCATGGGATCCTGTATTAGTCTTGATTCCGGGGCAGGTCCTGAGATTGTCCCCACTGCAGGTCCCTGTACCCTCACTGTATGGCTTCCCAGCTTTTCTCCAGCAAAGCTCCACATTCCAGTGGGGAGGGAACAGATGGCGATATCCGTGGTAACCGGCCGGAGCTTACTCCATTGGATGAATGAGGCTCCTGCCTATTGGGCAACTAGGTTTTTTTTTTTTGTTTTTTTTCACTCATTGTCCCTGCGCTTTGCAAAATTTCTTAATGAAGGGACAAGCCGCCCCCTGGCTATAGCAAAGCTTTGGCAGACAGGTGCGGATTTTTATCCCCCCCCCCCCCCCCACCCTAGTGCTCCAGTTTGTAGCATAAAAGGCGACCTAGACTGTGAATGCCGGGGCCAGGACTTCGTCAGCATGAAGAGGTTTTTTTGTTTTTTTTTTCCATTTTTTTTTCCTTCCTTCTTCATTTCCACCGCAAGGGGAGGAACAACCTGTGCGTGTGCCAAAGTGCAAACTATTGTCTCCCATCCGTTCAATAGATGAATCACGCAGACCACACATGGACGGCACAGGAGGGATCTGGATGAGCATCGCCATGTAGAGAAAATGCTCAGTACAACTTCTCAGCCAGAGTCTATAATCCTATCTAAATGAGAAGTATTTATCCTAGGAAGATATGTGGGGGGGGGGGGGGGGGGGGGGTCCTCATAAACTCCATAAAGCTGTGTTTTCCAAACAGTGTGTCTCCAGCTGTTTTAAAACAGCTGGAGACACACTGGAGGCATCCTGGTTGGGAAACACTGGGTTAACTTTTTTGTTCAATTAATGCCCAGCACCACTTCCCTTTCACTGTAAAGGATTCAGTTGATATCCTTATCATGCACTAAGGGAAAATTGCCCAGTACTACTTCTCTTTTCTTGCACCTTAGTGCTTATTCAATGATTATGAGTGCCACTTCCTTTTTATAGTAGAATGGGAGTTATACTGTATATACCAGTGGTCTCCAACCTGCGGACCTCCAGATGTTGCAAAACTACAACTCCCAGCATGCCCGGACAGCCAACGGCTGTCCGGGCGTGCTGGGAGTTGTAGTTTTGCAACATCTGGAGGTCCGCAGGTTGGAGACCACTGGTATATACAATGTATAAAGCACAATTATTGCACAGTACAACTTCTATATTAGGTGAACCTTCATGCAAAGAAAACCTGTAATCATTTCCCCGGACCATGGGGGCTTCTCATCGCCCCATCCTTGATAGATCTCTCCCTGTTTGAGGATATCTATCAATCAAGGCTGGTGGGGTGGGCAGAAGCCCCCTAGGACTCGTGGCTCAGGCACCATGACAATTATGACAGGTTCTCTTTAAATGGACGCTGTAAGATTCAAAAACGTTTTATATGTTGTACATCTTGGCAAAACCTTAAAGGAGTAGTCCAGTGCTAAAAAAAAACGTATCCCCTATCCTAAGGATAGGGGATAAGTTTCAGATCGCAAGGGTCCGACCGCTGGGGCCCCCCCGCGATCTCTCAGTATGGGGCCCCGGCTCGCTGGCCAGATAGCGGGTGTCAACCACCGCACGAAGCGGCAGCTGACACGCCCCCGAAATACATCGCTATGGCAGAGCCGGAGAGTGCTCCGGCTCTGCCATAGACTTGTATTGAGGGGGCGTGTCAGCCGCCGCTTCGTGCAGTGGTCAACACGCCCCCTTCCCACGGGCTGCCGGGGCCCCGTACAGGAGATTGCGTGGAGCCCTAGCGGTCGGACCCCACACAATCTGAAACTTATCCCCTATCCTTAGAATAGGGGATACGTTTTTCAGGACTGGACTACCCCTTTAACCTTTCTAATATACTTCATAAGAATATGTCTTCTTTTTATAGAAATTATGGCTTATAAAAAAAGACCACAAGGGGGCCCCATACCATCCAGAACATAATCCTGTTCGGATGCAGCATAGTCTTTGTTCCAGCTGAAGCACAGGCAGGGACAAAGTCCAGGAAGTGAGGACTGGGCTAGCACTTCTCTGTGCTCACTCCTGTCCTATCAGACTGCAGCATAGAACAGAGAGGAGGGGCTTACAGAGCAGCCTTACAGTGATTGGATGAAAACACCCAACATAGCACAGTAGACTTAGGGAGGAAGTGAATGCATGGTGAGTAAAGGCAGGCTCAGTGCTTGCCTAAGACACGCCCCTTTCTGAGCAGTGGATGTCACAATAAGTGAGCAGCAGAAGAGAGGCAATACAGAAGCTAGACACATAAAAAAGACATGTAAAGAATCTGCACGACTTAGTGAGTAACATATAGAAGCATTATTATTTTTTTCTGTGATATGACAGGAACGCTTCAAGAGAAGACCAAAAGTAGTCCCCATGGAGGTTCCCAATAACAAAATACCCAAGAAAACCCAATGGTTCCTGAAGTATTTATTGAAATCGTGCCCCTATATCCTCAGAAGTCAGGGATGCATTGCGGCAAATCGCTGACCTCACGGATAGTGCCCCCCTGAACTTGTGTCGCTGCATATAACAAAAAGACAGAACCCAAAGTCCCCCCCCATCCTTGTGTAATAACCTCATATATTGGGAGGGATAGGGGCCGTGTTATTAAAGATTGTCGAAATCGAATTACAATTGAAATAAGTGGCTGCAAATGTGACCGTCTCCTCCATAATGTGACAGGATGATGGATGGACAGAATTCACATATACAATTATCTCATAAACCCTATTAAAAATGTAAAAAAAAAGTTTCCTCCGCAGCTAGAGGTATCGAGAGGTTTCATTAAAAAAATACATCTGCGTACATTATAAACAGTCTCACCCTATGACTAAATAAGGTGTAATATTATGGTCAATTTAATAGGGGTCTAATCGTACCAGACCACTAATGCCACTATGTTCCCATATTACTATATACAGCAGTATAGATCATTCACATCCACATTGGAGGCTCCGTTATAGGCCGGACAACTGAGTCCGACCACCAATGGATCCCATTGACTTTATCCAGGATCAGAACAACAGAGTCCATTTTTTTTTTTTTCTAAAAACAGTGCCACACTTGTCTCCAGGTTGTGTGTGGTATTGCAGCCTGGTTTTGTTGAAGTAAATGGAACAAAGTTGTAATATCTTTGTATGATATAACGCGATTCTTCATATGTGGAGAACAATCAGGATTAGTAGATTTACTAAATTGGTAACTATAGGGAGAAAGAAGATTGTATGTATATTTATGAACCAAAAATATAATGATATGGCGTTATAAAGTCACTGCTCATATAAAAGTGGGTTTAGTTTGTCCGTTATAGTATACCTGATAGAAGCTCCATACATAGACAGGGTGCAGTAGCAATAGTATACACTGTTTCTGTAGTGAAGGTCAATGAGCCTTGCTTTTTTATGTCTCTGTGTCAGCAGTTGGGTCCTCCTGGGTCTCCTCCATAGTGGGGTCCTCCTGGGTCTCCTGCCATAGCGCTTCATTTCATTTAAATGTGGACTGAGTTCGCGCTGACACTGATGCTCCCTGAGCCTGCAGGACAGCTTGAATATCTTTGGAACTTGTTTGGGGCTGCTTATCCACCATCCAGACTATCCTCCATTGACACCTTTCATCATTTTTTCTCTTCCGTCCAAGCCCAGGGAGATTAGCTACAGGGCCATGGGTTGCTAACTTCTTGATAATGTTGCGCACTGTGGACAAAGGCAAATGTAGATCTCTGGAGATGGACTTGTAACCTTGAGATTGTTGATATTTTTCCACAATTGTGGTTCTCAAGTCCTCAGACAGTTCTCTTCTCCTCTTTCTGTTGTCCATGCTTAGTGTGGCACACACAGGCACACAATGCAAAGACCAAGTGAACTTCTCTCCTTTTTATCTGCTTACAGGTGTGATTTTTATATTGCCCACACCTGTTACTTGCCTCAGATGAGTTTTAAGGAGCATCACATGCTTAAAACAATATTATTTTCCCACAATTTTGAAAGGGTGCCAATAATTTTGTCCAAACCATTTTTGGAGTTTGGTGACATTACGTCCAATTTGTTTTTTTTCTTCCCTTTTTTGGTTTAGTTCCAATACACACAAAGGGAATAAACATGTGTATAGCAAAACATGTGTTACTGCAATCCTTTTCTGTGAGAAATACTTCATTTTCTCAAAAAATTTCACGGGTGCCAATATTTACGGCCATGACTATATAGTACGAGTACACAGTGAAGCGTACAATAGTGAAGTGGCAGAGTGAGCTCTATAGTTCACATCCAGCGCTTGTGATTGATTTTTATATACAAAGTTGTAATATCACACACAAACAGGTGTGGTGCTGTTTTTGGGGAAAAAAGTTTGCTTTGTTCTTCTATTCCTAGATAACCCTTGTAATGGGGTCCATCTTGTTTGCATGTATTAAGCTGGATATGACTGGTCATGCTATTTAACTAATTCAAGACAGACACCTTAATGCTTAAAGGGTTTTTAATAGTGTAGCTCAATTATTACAAATAATACACAATTGTATTATTTAAGCAGATTTTGTGACAACAAATGTTTCATTTTCCTGCAGTGCCCCTACAGGAGACATGAAGCATTGCATGGTGCCAATTAAAATCAAAGGTCTGTGTGTGTCATGCATGGACATGCATAAAAAAAAATATACCAAACGTGTTTTGAACTATCAGTAGTTCTTAATCATGGTATAACATACAACCCAGACTGAACATGTTTATATATCTCCTCTGCTATATAAACATGTTTAGTCTTGGTTGTACGTTATGTCATGAATAAGAACTAGCTAACACTCTAGCATATAGGTGTGGATAACATATCACAGGAGATTTTCTCCAGCTCCAATAAAATCCAACTATCCAACTATAAAGCTGAAAACAAAAACAACAAAAAAAAAACATAAAACCCACAAACGAAACACCGTCGTGTTTTGAACTATGAATAGTTCTTATTCATGACATAATGTACAACCCAGACTGAACATGTTTATATAGCAAAGGAGATAAATAAACATTTTCTGTCTGGGTTGTATGTTATGTCATGATTAAGAACTACTGATAGTTCAAAACACGTTTGGTATTTTTTTGTTCATGGGTTTTATTTTTATTTTTTATGCTTTGTAGCCTAAATACATTTTTGAATTTTATGGGAGTTGGAGACACTCTCTCACTGAACGTGTTTATATAGCAGAGGAGATATATAAACATGTTCAGTCTGGGTTGTATGTTATGCCATGATTAAGAACTACTGATAATTCGAAACGCGTTTGAACTTTTATTTGCATTCTTTATGTATTGAATTTTTATGTAAATTTTGGTTTCTGCTTTAAATCATTCCTAAATAAATGTTATTGGATTTTAGTAGAGCTACAACTCCCATCATGACTTAGGCTTCGCAACAACTGGGGAGACTCCAGTCAAGAGGCACTGGTCTAGACTATGGGGGAGATTTAGCAAAGGATTTAGACTGGTTTTTCCTGTCTAAATTTGTCTCACAGAAAGTCGCAGTCTAAATATGTGCGACTTTTCTGCGACTTTAGCTCTAGAGGATTTTTAGAACATGATGCATGCACGTCTATTTTAGATGGAAATGCATTGGTGCTGAATTTATCAAGTGCGACTTTTGTGCGACAAGTCGCATCTGCCCAAAATACGCTGAAATGTCAGACCATGTTGGAGCAGGTCTAAATGCAGTTTAAGCTGTAGACCCTGAAGTCTGAGCACAGAATTTATCAAGGGCTGTGAGACCTTTGATAAATTATGAGCACAATAGACAGGAGACTACCACATACGCTGGTCTATAAGCATGCCCAGAATAGACTAGATTAGGAAATGTCCCCCTATGTATCTATAACATATGCAGAGGGGGCAGTTCTTGGTTGCCTTTGGAGGGGGGCCGTATTATAGGTGGCACATGGTTGGGGGGGCTGGTACAGACTTAGCATCGGAGACCTGGAGCTTCAAGTTACACCTCTGGTTTACATCAATGGCCTTTAATATGAGTCCCTCCAGCTGGTGTGGATATACAACTCCCAGCATGCTGAGAGTTGTAGTTTTGCAACAGCTGGAGAGACACCTGCAGTCCACCGGTCTAAACAAACCCCTGCCCCATATCACATATCTCCATTTTATCCTGCATAACATCAGTTTACAGAACGTGTAGTGCAGTGGTCTTCAACCTGCGGACCTCCAGATGTTGCAAAACTACAACTCCCAGCATGCCCGGACAGCCGATGGCTGTCCGGGCATGATGGGAGTTGTAGTTTTGCAACATCTGGAGGTCTGCAGGTTGAAGACCACTGGTAGTGATTACAGAGTACTCCCAACGGGCTATGGTAATGGACTCCTTGCCTTAGAAGCTGTTGAGAGTCCAGCACCAAATATGGCCTTTTTGTCCAGTCACCAGTGATCGTAATCTGGGATCACGCTTTTACGTTCCGGCATTTACAAGCTCTATAAATCCCTGACGGTTTATACAACGGAGAATTCTGCAGAAGAGCTGGAGAAACTACAGAGACCTTTCCCAGTCAAGATATGAAGCAGATCCTCAAGATATAATGTTCTCCAGGTTCACTGTCACGGAAGTCTGCTGCTATGCCGCCATATAGTGCCACACCAGAAGATCAGCCATTTAGGGCTTTCAGAGAGCTGGGTAAGAGGCAGTCATATTGAATCTCACAAAGTTTTCAATTATAAAAATGATTCCTGTAGTCAAAATAGTACCACCCTAGGGGTCTAGTTGCAAAACTAAAACTCCTAGCAGAGAGTTGCTAAAAGTTGTAGTTTTGCAACATCTGGAGGTCCACAGTTTGGAGAACCTCAGAAGCAAACTAAAACCACCCAGTATTATTCATCAGTGTATGATGGTTTTACTCAATGCATTGAATGGCAGTATTATGTGGGTACTACTGTATATGGCAGCAATCTGTAAATATTCTTTAGATTACTGCATATTATTTGGACACTATATGGTGCTTATTGATAGCTGTATGTGCCGCTATTATCTCGGCACTATAGAGCGTTATGGCAGCATTATGTGGTCTGATATTCTAAAACTGTATTCACACCACCATTATGGCTTCCAGTACAACGGAAACCACAACAACATTGTCCGAACCTCTGATTGACAGACAACACTTTAGCCCAATGAACCCCCATTGACTTATACTGAGGTCCATCCTTGTGGCTTGTGTTTTGATGGGAAGAATAGCACAGAATACAACTAAGCCCAGTGGACCTCCATTGACTTATAATGGGGTCCATCTTGGTGCCCATCATTTTGACAGAAAGAATAGCACAGCATGCACAACATAAAACCAGGGCTGTGGAGTCGGTAGATAAATGTTCCGACTCCGCAGTTTTTTGTACTTCCGACTCCGACTCCTCTGTATTAATATGCAAATGTATTTTATACATTCCTTGAAGGAAAGAAAGGCAACATACATGTCAATAGTTAGGGAGAAACAGCTAGCCTGGCACTGCTACTTCACACTCCTGTGGATTATTACTCAGGTAGACACAATGCAGCAAAAGATTCACGTAAGCAGTGGAGCTGCAAGACTTGATAGAAGATACAACACTTATGCACAAATCCAATAAAGAAAGAATTCAAGTGCACTCACCACGTAGACTGTTTCTTCGTTACTTTATTTCTTGTCACAAAAAGACATAATGCAGGGGGACGACATATAGGGGGTGTGCCCACGCACACCCCCTATATGTCGTCCCCCTGCATTATGTCTTTTTGTGACAAGAAATAAAGTAACGAAGAAACAGTCTACGTGGTGAGTGCACTTGAATTCTTTCTTCACTGGATTTCAACATACATGTCATTACCACAGGACTACTGGCTGGGAAGCCAACAGTCTACTGTATTGAACAGTTTAAGCCCACAAAGTTATTCTAAGCTCTTCTAGCAGAGAGAGGTAGTTGGGCAGAAGCTGCTGCCTTCTCCTTTTTGTGTGCTGATCTGCTGCTGAAGATAGGGCAGTGGGAGGATCCAGGAAGGAGCATTTATTATAAAACATGATTTCCCTAGTAGAATCCCATAGTCATGTTTAAAGTTTAAGTTTAACAGAGTTTACAAGTTTTTATAGCCTTTGCTGAACGACAGCAGTATTTCCAATGGTCTACAGCTTCAGTCTTGAACTATTGACCCTCCATTCCCTTCACTTATACAAGTGTCTCTAGTCCTGCAAAAAACATATTTACTTAATCCCTTATCAGGGAAAGGCTAGGTTGCCCATGGGTTCCCTGTAACAGCAGAACACAACACTATGGAAAGTATAAGTATTGCCGCTCTAATTGTGCGTTGCCATATCCATATAGTGAAGCACATGAAAAGCATGCTTCTTCACGGTCACTTAATGTGTTTGTTTTGTGGTAACGTGAGGCACTGCATGCATTGGTCTTTATTCTTACAGTAGAGAAGTCATTAATTATAACTTTTTGTGAATTGGGACATTCCAATCTAAATTTAGGAGGAGTCTGAGTCGGTGCATTGTTTGCCGACTCCGACTCCAGGTTCCCAACTCCAACTCCACAGCCCTGCATAAAACTGAGCTAAAGTACCCCCATTGTCCTTTAATGGGGTCCATCTTGGTGTCTATAATTTTGACAGGAAGAATACAACCATCAAAACGATAGCCACCTTGATGGACCATTATGAGTCAATGGGGTCCAATGGGCTCAGTTGTGGTGTGAACAGTGTATGGTGCCAACCAGAGTTATGGCAGATGTAGGGCTCTTTCTACGGTTGTACAACCTTGACGATTTTAAAGGAGTTTTCTAACTATGAACAATTTTAACATATTAATGGGATAGTAGGAGAGTGGGTGTCCTCCTGTGACCATCGTTTTGCAGTCCAAAGTGGCCAAGGTTGGCCGAGAAAGGGAGTAAAAACCGGAGAGAGCACACAGAGCATCATATATCCTTGAAGTGAGTTACAAGAACTTCTGAGCCGCTTCTATAACTGGCAACAGAGGTGCCAGCGCCACCATTTCATATTTAAGATGAACCTTAAAGAAACAGCATAAAGGTCTCGGCATACCATGCTAAGGATACTGCCACCCTACTAAATCTACACCCCACCAGATGTACCACCTTTATGTTAAAGTTTCTTGTTAAAAAAAAAAAAACTAAAGCTCCAAGTATGCAGAGAGTTGAAGTTTGGCAACATCTGGAGGTCCACAGTTTGGAGACCACTGGCCTAAAAAAAAAGCTATATAAACAGTAAAGCAGCCTACTCATAAGAATCAATGCATGGTGCGCACATTAAGCTTACTAATGCCAAACCACATAGACTTAAATAAAGTAAAGAGGAACTGGTGGGTGTACATTATCTCCGAAGATAAAGGTTATGTGCAGAGGGTACATAGGCCCCTTGGGTCCTGGAGCTTAAGGGGAGGGGGCCAAAGGTCCCACATAAGACCACACAGGTGTTATAAATGGCGCATGGTAGGTGCTACAGAATTTGCATTAGGACCCAGGAGCTTCAAGTTACACCTTTGGTGATACAGATTATTAAAAACAGAGAAAACTGGTCATACTCACACCCCCCCATGAGCTGCTTCTCTCCGGGTGTCTCTACATTTCTGCAGGGTTATCTGCCAAAAGTCGCCCACCCGTCCACCAAAAATCCTCCTTTACAACCATACGGGTAGATGGAGTTGTGCCGCTGCTCGGTTACCATTAAGGTAGCTGTATAGGAAATGCTGTATATGTTTTGTAAAGCTGTGAACAATTTGCAACCACAGGAAACTTGCAAAGAGTATTTCAAAACACGGAGGAAACTGTTCCTCAGACTTCTTGTTTTGGATTGTTCAAAGCCCCCCTTACCTTCCCGGCTTCCTTGCTACGTATGGGCTGTGCATTCTTCGTACAGTAGTAGATAAATATATCTCTGTATAATATTTTGTAGAAGTCTATTGGGGAGGAGGATATTTACCACAAGTTTTGGCTTCCGTTTTCTGATGAGACAAAACCAAAATTATACCTTAGAGAAGCTAATTTGTGAGGAAAGCCAACTAAACCCACCCAATGGACACAGGCCCTTGCTATGCACCACGGCTGGTATGAAGGTCGATGTAGACAACAGCCTAGGGTGTCAACTTGTATAAGGCAAGGAAGGGGAATAGCACAATCTGCTTGAAAAATATGTTTTAACTGTTGTAACTTTATGGAGCTCTGCTAACCGTGACAAACAAGCCACCATGCTCATTGGGCACCATTTTCCTTACCTACCTAAGACACCAAAGTAACTTGTCTTGGCTCTGCCATGTACAGTGGGTGATAGGGTCAAATAACCCCCAAGAAGCAATAAGAAAGGCATCATGCCAGAACAGTAGTCTTTCAAGGGTCCCGGAGCTGGAGTCTAGGGTGTTTGAGAAAAGGTAGTGACTGCTGGTTCTAGAATGTTTCGAGGGCAAGCAGGGGTTAAATTGGTGGGTGAATGCATGTGATTTGGAAAAGACTGAAGCAAAGGAAGGGTTAATTGCTGCTGGGTTGTTGCCCTCCTACGGCCTCCTCCACGTCTCCTGATGTACTGGCCTGTCTCCTGGTAGCGTCTCCATGCTCTGGACACTACACCGACAAACACAGCAAACCTTCTTGCCACAGCTCGCATTGATGTGCCATCCTGGATGAGCTGCACTACCTGAGCCACTTGTGTGGGTTGTAGACTCCGTCTCATGCTACCACTAGAGTGAAAGCACCGCCAGCATTCAAAAGTGACCAAAACATCAGCAAGGAAGCATAGGAACGGAGAAGTGGTCTGTGGTCACCACCTGCAGAACCACTCCTTTATTGGGGGTGTCTTACTAATTGCTTACAATTTCCACCTGTTGTCTATTCCATTTGCACAACAACATGTGAAATTGATTGTCAATCAGTGTTGCTTCCTGAGTGGACAGTGTGATTTCACAGAAGTGTCATTGACTTGGAGTTACATTGTGTTGTTTGAGTGTTCCCTTTATTTTTTTGAGCAGTGTAAATAGTCCCACTGCCCGGTCCCGGTGATATCAAGGAGAAGCCCCTAGATGAACATGCTCTTGTAGATGCAGTAAGGGTTTCTAGGCCTAATCCCAGAGATTTATATATTATACAAGATGGATCCTAATTATTTTCCTAAAGTTTTCCTTTAATTATTAATGTTATTTTTTCAATAAAATCTTATAAAAGTTTTTGAAATTTTCTAATAAAATATAAAAAAAGTTTTAAAAAATCCTAAAAATAGGCTAATATAAAGTATTCTGCTCTCCAGAGGATAAGAGCAGATCTGAACTCTCTTGAAAACTGTGTTGGATTTCTTAATTTATCTAAATGACAGGAAATATTTCTCAGAGCTGGGAAAAGTCAACTTCATTCTTGTAGGAAAGGTTCCCTGGTCTTTGTGAAAAGGACTTTTTGTTTGTGAATCTTGAGTTGAGGAAAGCACATGTCTGCAGTAATGGGGATTGACCCTTAATCCTAATTTATTTATGTTTAGCCCATTAGGCAGTCAATGCACCAGCCTTCAATAATGTTGGGGGGGGGGGGGGGGGGGTTAAACACTGATAATGTGATAATGGGTTTATAATTAAGTGGAGGCTGCTTTTCCATTCTTTTCCTGAGATAGAACACAACATTGAAGTCCGGACAATACATCATTGGGGGCTCGTCCGGGATCAGGATAAAACTCAGTTTTGTGTTGTTTTGTTTGCCCTCAGAAGCCACATCACTGTCCATCAGCCATCTTGGTTATATAGCTCAGACACATTTAATACTGCAATACCAAACAGAATGGACAGCAAAAAGAGGCATTGTTTTTAGAAAAAAGTAGACAGATTGTTGTCACCTATCTTTTTGAGACTCCTAGTGGATATATTTACCAGTTAATACAGTAAAGATGGTCATAAATTTTATACAGCTATAGACAGCTCTCTCCCCCCCCCCCCCCCCATACATATATGCTAAACTGAGAATGAATTTACTCTGGATGGGCGGTGGCTTATTTCCTCAAGAACAAATTAATTGATCATATTGAAACCCAATATGTTCTGTCATTCAGACAGAAAGCCTGACATAGAGCAGTGGTTCCCAACCAATGTGCCAGGAGGACCCCATTGGTGTGCCACTGCAGTCCAGCATATCACCACCACAGGGATCCTAGCATGTCCTAGCTGTGAGGTCTCCAGGGGCTGTCGGCCTCTAGTGACGCTACCTGTGGCCACTAGAGGCCAGAAACATTGCTTCTTAGGAAAGCGAATGATGATATCATGCACATCTCATAGGTAGAAAAGCTTACAACCAGCCTCTAATGGCCACAGGAAAAAGCTAAAGCAGTAGCCTTTGACAGCAGGGGAACAGAGGTAAGTATGCGGGGGGGGGGGGGGGGGGGATGGGGGGTCCTACCTACAACGGGGACCTACCTACATGGGCCAAACTACCTAAAAGGGGTTTCTCCATACAGGGGGCATGCTACATACTGTGGGTCCTACCTACAAGGGGTAAACTACCTACAGAGGCCAAAGTGCATGGGGGGGGGGGGGGGTATTGTGTGTAAAGCTGAAAAAGGTTGGGAAATACTGATGTAAAATTCTAAGAAAAAGATGTTAGCATTGTTATTTTATGGGGGATGGGAGTATTTACTACTGTCAGGAGAGCGTGCAGGTCCTCTTTAAATTCTATTGTAAAAAATGCACATCATCTTTGCAATGAGGTATAAGGCTTCCAACAATACCCAATGTGCCCGACCCTCTCTTGCTCTTCACCATAGACACACAACAGTGATTGACCTTCCTTTCAATTTTTGCAACAAGTGGAATACGCCCGTGCATGTCAATGCCCCACTACCGAGGGCTTCAACAGGTCTGATGGAAAACGGCCTCTCTCATCAGAGTTTCACAACCCTGAGCAGTTTCCTTTTTTTTAGCAACTTACCAAAAAAAAAAAAAGGATCCAAGCAACTTTGGGAAGTCACGGCGTCCTATAGTGTACGCTGCTCTAAACCGTAACTGAACTTGGCTTCCCTTTAACCGTTTGGGTGCTGCAATAATTCTGCACTTGGCAATCTCCATTATGTAACACTATTCGGGACCTGTGTCTAGATTTGTAATGAAGTAATCCTATATAGAGCCTGCTTTGCTGTTCTTCCCATGACAGGGAGGGATGAAGACTCTTGTGGATGTCTACCAAAACAGCAAGAAGTTTGCATTTCCATAAGACGTTTTCTCATCTTAGATGAAACACTGTAATGACATGAAATGCCATAAAACAAGTGCCATGTCTGATAGCTGCCATCCCACCTATTGGGTATGTTGAACCTGTATCACCAAGTGAAACTACCCCATCCCACTGCACATTGAACCAGGAAATAAGTTTTCGTATTTTTTATTTTCAAGAAGCAGCGCCACTCTTGTCTATGGTCCATGCCTGGTATTGCAACTCGGCATTAGTCACTTGAATGGGGAATGATCTGCAACAAATATAACCCAAATATCAAATCAAAGAAACCTATAAAAAATAGCAGACCCTATTTTCTTATGCTTTGCAACCTCCTGAAAAGCATCAACGTGAGGCAGACCTAATGCTTCCATCGGCTTTTCAGTGACTAACAATGGAATGACTTGATTCCATAGTATATCAGTGTCAGGGAGACACAGTTGTCGGTCTTCCCATAATGCCTTGCCCGAGCGTGACCTACATGGCCGTTTTGTGAAAACCCAACCGGTCTCATTCATCTGTCAAAGTAAATTAGCACGAGGGATGAATAGGAGAGATGCTCCAGGCCTTAGAAATACAAGGAAGGCTTCTTTTTATGCTTAGGCCCGAGAGAGTCCCTCCTGCACAATGATAAAGGATTTCAGGAGTAACTCAAAGAAGACCCCTGAAATCTTTGTCTTAGGGTCCACGTTAGCTTTATCCAACTACAGGATGGAAAATAAATGTCTAGGAATCTGCGTCAGGGGGGAAAAGACAGACACTTGTATAGTCAATGCGTTGTTAAATCGTATTGAGGGGTATCCAGTGAGGTGCAGCCCCTCAATCACTGCCTTAACCCACCATCCCCTTTTACAGCCCCATTTGCCTGCTCTAACCAACCACAGTCCACCACCAAATCACTAGGACTGCTACGAAATTCTGTTGGCTGAGATAAAATGAGGATCTAAACCTAAAACGGGAGATCGCTTTACTGGCCTAGAAGTAGACACTAAGATACAAAGGTTCAGAGCAATGTCAGGAGGGCACAGGAAGGGAAGTCGATGGTGGGCTCCAGCCCTTGCGGTTGTCACTGCAAATCCATTAGCAGTTCTTCGTCTTAAGTGATGAGGGGGCCCTATGTCCTGATGGGAAGGGGACTCACCCACTGCTAGACATTGGTTATCAGGATCAGTGTTTAGGGGTGTGAGCCCCCTTGATATAGTAGCATGGCGTGTGTGCGAGGCATGTCCTAACTCCATGCCAAATGAACAAGCAAGAAAAAAGCTCCACCAGCCAGGAGGCAAACCTCAACAGGCTTCTCCTGCTCCCCGGCGCTCCACTTATACCCTCGGCACATTTCAGAAGATGGTTCATAAAAGAAGTAGCACGGCACTGCGGTATTAGTGGAAACTAACGTGTTGGATATGCGTCGGTGTAGCTAGGTGCTGTTGGTGGTGCTCTGACACAATGAGATTTTCATATGATATTCCAAGAGAAGAGAAAGAAATCGGCAACTCACCATTTCAGCTGGTATGTTCTTCTTTATTGAAGCATACTCACATAAATATGACAAAGGGAGAGGGTGGTGGGGGGATAGTGATATGCGACCGAGCTCCTGTTTCGCACACTAAGTGTGCTTCCTCCGGCCATCATGGCCGGAGGAAGCACCCTTAGTGTGCGAAACAGGAGCTCCCCTGGAAAACATTTTTTTTAAATCAACTGGTGCCAGAAAGTTAAACAGATTTGTAAATTGCTTATATTTAAACATCTTAACCCTTCCAGTACTTATCATCTGCTATATGTTCCACAGGAAGTTCTTTTCTTTTTGAATTTCCTTTCTGTCTGACCACAGTGCTCTCTGCTGACACCTCTGTCCATTTTAGGAACTGTCCAGAGCAGGAGCAAATCCCCATAGCAAACCTATCTTGCTCTGGACAGTTCCTGACATGGACAGAGGTGTCAGCAGAGAGCACTGTGGTCAGACAGAAAGGAAATTCAAAAAGAAAATAACTTACTGTGGAGCAAATAGCAGCTGATAAGTACTGGAAGGATTAAGATTTTTAAATAGAAGTCATTTACAAATCTGTAACTTTCTGGCACCAGTTGATTTAAAAAAAAATTAAAAATGTTTTCCAGGGGGGTACCCCTTTAAGCCGCCGAGCTGCATTTGCCCTTGACGCCATGCCAAGTACTGATTATTGTCACGTGATATATATATATATATTTTATTATCACCCCATGGATTGTATTTGTGGGCATTTTCTACAGAAATACCTCTTCATGAGCCCTTTATAGCCCCAATTTACATGGGACTTTAGAAAGAGAATTACTTTCACTAAACTACAGTAATAAACATTTATATCTGTCAATGGTCGCCTATGAGATTTTCCACTCTTAAAGCCATAGAAAGTCTTTAGGACCCAATCTCCCTTTACTGTGGTGGGGCATAAATTACATAAAAAAAAGAAAATAAATCAGAACTGCAGTGTAAAGCAATGGGGAGGAACAATTGGTGAAAAGACAAAATAACCGCTAATTAGAAGGAGATAACTAGGAGATCCTTTACTTAGGACAAAACATATTTAGAAGGTTCCTTTGACAATAAGCTGATCACAAAGTGTCCCCTGGACGGGACCCCCAGCAATGATCTGTAGGGACACCTGGGAAGTGTTTTATCTCTCTGCAGCGCCACCAAAGGGGAAACAAAGTATTACACAATGTCCATTCACATGTATGTAGTGCAGGAAAGGACAGGTCCTCCGGAGTGAGGGGACGCGCTGTAGCCATTCCTTACTCTGGACAAGCAATAAGGTCCCTGAGCAGAGACACCCTCCTCTACTACCCTAATTCCTTACTAGGGTGTAAGAGAACAGGTAGTGTAAACTGGACGACCACCTTTAAAGGGGTACTCCGGTGGAAAACTTTTTTTTTTTTTTTTTAAATCAACTAGTGCCAGAAAGTTAAACAGTTGATTTACTTCTAATAAAAAATCTTAATCTTTCCAGTACTTATTAGCTGCTGAATACTACAGAGGAAATTATTTTCTTTTTGGAACACAGTGCTCTCTGATGAAATCATGACCACAGTGCTCTCTGCTGACATCTCAGTCCATTTTAGGAACTGTCCAGAGCAGCATATGTTTGCTATGGGGATTTTCTCCTACTCTGGACAGTTCTTAAAATGGACAGAGATGTCAGCAGAGAGCACTGTGGTCATGATGTCAGCAGAGAGCACTGTGTTCCAAAAAGAAAAGAATTTCCTCTGTAGTATTCAGCAGCTAATAAGTACTGGAAGGATTGAGATTTTTTTAATATAAGTAATTTACAAATCTGTTTAACTTTCTGGCACCAGTTCATTAAAAAAAAAAAAAAAAGTTTTCCACGGTAGTACCCCTTTAAGAATACAAAGATCCGATAAGCTGTGGCCAGTTATAGATAAGCAAAACACAGGAGCATTTTTTACACTGGCAAATGCAGAAATATGAACTAAGAGCAACATAGACCCTACAGTCTGGAGGATTTCTGAATATTCATTTATAAGGCGCATATGACTCCGCTGCCACGACCACACAATGTCCTCGCAATAAGCAGATGATCTTAATTTGCAAAAGTCATTAATAAAATGCTCCGAGAGTAAATGTCTTTTTGATTAAGTGCAGAGAACAACCTAATAAATGTGCAACTTATTAACAGTATAGTCAGTCATCCCCAAGAGTTATCATCTTCACTGTTATAGCCCCATCTGCTGGGGAGACTGTAATATACATCTTATATATCTTATCTCATACTGTATCTATCCATCCATCCATCTCATATCTATCTATCCAGGGGCGGACATATCGCCTGTGCAGCCGGTTCAGCTGCACAGGGGCCCAGCGTGGGAGGGGGCCCGCCCTCACACGCTGGGCCGGTCCTACCATCGGACCCAGTGCACAGGGCCGCCATCAGGGGGTAAACCCATACACTTGTATGGGGCCCGGAGCTTCAGGGAGGCCCGGACGTCCCTGTACTTTTTTTTTTCCGGCTAGTCAGTGAGTGACTGCGACTGTCACTCACTGACTCCTGGCTGGGTACCCGTCAGAACTATGACCGGGCCTCATAGTCTGGGGGGCCCGCAGGACTATGAGGCCCGCTCTTTCTAGGGCGCGGGCCCCTTAAGAAGTACGGCAGGGCCGGACAGGCCAGGGGCTGATGGGAGTCGACGTGCCCCGCGCAGGCACGCACGTCTACTCCAGTCACCTGACCTGTCCCGGCACGATCTCCAGTCCAGCAGCCTCCCGACGGATCCTCCCCATGCAGTGACACTGACAGGAGCAGCAGCTGCACCGAACCCCGGCAGGGTGAGTGAACGGGGGGGGGGGGATTGGGGGGTTGGATGGGGGCTATGTTGTTTGCAGACTACAATGGTGATGAGAGGTGCAGGGGAACTGGTGCTTGGGGTGTTATAGGGGTGATGAGGGGGGGGGGTGTTATGGGGGTAATGAGAGGTGCAGGGGGTGTTATGGGGGGATGAGAGGTGCAGGGGGGTGTTATGGGGGGATGAAAGGTGCATGGGGAGGTTATGGGGGTGATGAGAGGTGCAGGGGGTTATGCAGGGGGGTGTTATGGGGGTAATGAGATGTGCAGGGGGGTGTTATGGGGGGATGAGAGGTGCAGGGGGTGTTATGGAGGGATGAAAGGTGCATGGGGAGGTTATGGGGGTGATGAGAGGTGCAGGGGGGTTATGGGGGTGATGAGAGATGCAGGGGGGGTTATGGGGGTGATGAGAGATGAAGGAGGTGTTATGGGAGTGATGAGAGATGCAGGGGGTGTTATGGGGGTGATGAGGGGGGGGGTGTTATGGGGTGATGAGAGGTGCAGGGGGGGTTATGGGTGTGATAAGAGGTGCAGGAGGGTGTTATGGGGGTGAAGAGAGGTGCAGGGGGGTGTTATGGGGGTGGTGAGAGATGCAGGGGGCATTATAATAGTGATGAGAAGAGGTGCGGGGGTTATAGTAGTGATGAGGAGAGGTGCGGGGATTATAGTAGTGATGAGGAGAGGTGTGTGGGGGGGTTATAGTAGTGATGAGGAGAGGTGTGTGGGGGGGTTATAGTAGTGATGAGGAGAGGTGTGTGGGGGGGTTATAGTAATGATTAGGAGAGGTATGTGGGGGGGTTATAGTAGTGATGAGAAGAGGTGTGTGGGGGGGTTATAGTAGTGATGAGGAGAGGTGCGGGGGGGGTTATAGCAGTGATGAGGAGAGGTGCAGGGGTTATAGTAGTGATGAGGAGAGGAGTGGGGGGGTTAGAGTAGTGATGAGGAGAGGTGTGGGGGGGTTATAGTAGTGATGAGGAGAGGTGCGGGGGTGGTTATAGTAGTGATGAGGAGAGGTGCGGGGGTGGTTATAGTAGTGTTGAGGAGAGGTTTGGCAGGGGTTATGGGGGTGATGAGGAATGATGAGGACACAGAGGATAAGAGGTATTATATTTAGTGGGTATAGTGTGTGGCAGAATTATATTTAGTGGGTACAGTGTATAGCAGTATTATATTCAGGGTACAGTGTGTGGCAGGATTATATTTAGTGGGTACAGTGTATAGCAGTATTATACTCAGGTTACAGTTTATAGCATTATTATATTCAGGGTACGGTGTGTGGCAGGATTGTATTTAGTGGGCACAGTGTGTAGCAGTATTATATTCAGGGTACAGTGTATAGTATTATATTCAGGGTACAGTGTATGAGCAGTATTATATTCAGGGTACAGTGTGTGGCAGTATTATATTTAGTGGGTACAATGTGTGGCAGTATTATATTCGGAGTACAGTGTGTGGCAGTATTATATTCAGGTTACAGTGTGTAGCAGGATTATATTTAGTGGATACAGTGTATAGCAGTATTATATTTAGTGGGTACAGTGTACAGCAGTATTGTATTCAGGTTACAGTGTCTGGCAATATTATATTTAGGGTACAGTGTGGGGCAGTATTTTATTTAGGGTACAGTGTGTGACAGTATTTTATTTAGGGTACTGTGTGGGGCAGTATTATATTTAGTGGGTACAGTGAATAGCAGTATTATATTTAGTGGGTACAGTGTATGGCAGTATGCTATTCATGGTACAGTGTGTGGCAGTATTATATTCAGGGACCAGTGTGTGGCAGGATTATATTCAGGGTACAGTGTGTGGCAGTATTATATTTAGTGGGTACAGTGTATAGCAGTATTATATTCAGGGTACAGTGTGGGGCAGTATTTTATTTAGGTTACACTTTCTGGCAATATTATATTTAGGGTACTGTGTGGGGCAGTATTATATTTAGTGGGTACAGTGAATAGCAGTATTATATTTAGTGGGTACAGTGTATGGCAGTATGCTATTCATGGTACAGTGTGTGGCAGTATTATATTCAGGGTACAGTGTGTGGCAGGATTATATTCAGGGTACAGTGTGTGGCAGTATTATATTTAGTGGGTACAGTGTATAGCAGTATTATATTCAGGGTACAGTGTGGGGCAGTATTATATTCAGGGTACAGTGTGGGGCAGTATTTTATTTAGGTTACACTTTCTGGCAAGGTTATAATGATTACTGTCTTCATGCAGAGGATGAGGATCTGCTGACAGTGAGGAGCCAATGATGTCTGCATGTCAGACTCTGCAGAGAAGATGGAGCTGGGGGAAGACCTGATCTCTGGACGAGATGAAGAAGAAAAGAAGACGTCACTCAGGTCACTGACATCATTGTATGTTCTTATGACTGTCCCATCAGAGCTGTAGTCACTTGTAAGTTCTGCAGTGATGATGGGTAAAACTGTGTCCAATCTGTGTCTCTTCAGCTGTTACAAAACTACAACTCCCATTGCCTGAGGCTCTCCAGACATGATGGGAGTTTTAGCTTTCCAACAGCTGGAGAACCACTTCAACCGAGGTGATCGGTGGGGGTCTCAGGCCTTGAGTTGTGTAAGGGGCCCCGAAATTTCTGATGGCAGCCCTGCCAGTGCACATATGACAGGGAAACCAGTCTTGCCCAGTCACTAAACTGCTACTTACATCTGCCCATGGGGACTTCCTGGCTGAGGTGCGTGCAGTGAGTGACGTCATCGCAAGCACCTGGACGGTGACGTCCAGCGCAGAGCGTGCGATGATGTCACTTATAGCGCGCACCTCGGCCAGGAAGTCCCCATGGGCAAATGTATGTAGTGCAGGCCAGGTAAGAGTGTGTGGGTGAGTGAGAGTGTGTGTGTGTTTGTTTGTTGGGGTTATGCTACGCTACCTTATGTGGGGAATCTATGCTACCTAATGTGGGGAATATATGCTATGCTACCTAATGTGGGGAATCTATGCTACCTAATGTGGGGAATATATGCTATGCTACCTAATGTGGGGAATCTATGCTACCTAATGTGGGGAATATATGCTATGCTACCTAATGTGGGGAATCTTTGCTACACTACCTAATGTGGGGAATATATGCTACGCTACCTAATGTGGGGAATCTATGCCATGCTACCTAATGTGGGGAATATATGCTATGCTACGCTACCTAATGTGGGGCTACGCTACCTAATGTAGGGAATATATGATGCGCTACCTAATGTGGGGAATAAATGCTACGCTACCTAATGTGGGGAAATTATGCTACGTTACCTAATGTGGGGAAACTATGCAATGCTACCTAATGTGGGGAATATATGCTACATAATGTGGGAAAACTATGCTACCTAATGTGGGGAATCTATGCTACCTAATGTGGGGGAACTGCTGCCTATCTAATGCAGATTAATGTGAGTTGCAGTGCAATTTTATCGCATATTACTTTTTTTTGGGGGGGGGGGGGGTTGGGCCCAGGCACATTCTTTGCACAGGGGCCCTCTGTTGTCTGTGTCCGCCCCTGTATCTATCCATCTCCTATCTATCCCATATCTATCTATCTATCTATCTCATATCTATCTATCTATCAATCCCATATCTATCTATCTATCCCATATCTATCTCCTATCTATCCATCTCCTATCTATCTCATATCTATCTATCCCATATCTATCTATCCATCCCATATCTATCCATCCCATATCTATCTATCCATCCCATATCTATCTATCCATCCCATATCTATCTATCCATCCCATATCTATCTATCTATCCCATATCTATCTATCCCATATCTATCTATCCCATATCTATCTATATCTATCTATCTATCCCATATCTATCTATCTATCCCATATCTATCCCATATCTATCTATCTATCCCATATCTATCTATCTATCTATCTATCTATCTATCTATCTATCCCATATCTATCTATCTATCCCATATCTATCTATCTATCCCATATCTATCTATCTATCCCATATCTATCTATCTATCTCATATCTATCTATCTATCTATCTCATATCTATCTATCTATCCCATATCTATCTATCTATCTCATATCTATCTAGCTATCTATCTTATATCTATCTATCTCTCCTATATATCTATTTCATATCTATATATCTCATATCTATTTATCTATCTATCTCATATCTATATCCATCCAATATCTATCCATCGGTTTATTTGAACAGTGGAAGAGTAACAAGAAAAATAATTAAAAAAAAAAAAAAAAAAACAACAACACATTTTAAATATAAATTGATCTTCATTTTACTCAGTGAAATAAGTATTTGATCACCAAGATTTCTGGCTCCCAGGTGTCTTTTATGCGGGCATTAAACTGAGATTAGGAGCACTCTTTTAAAGGGAACATTCCTAATTTCAGCTTGTTACCTCTAAAAAAAAAAAAAAAAGTCAGCTGTCCACAGAATTAATCAATCAGATTTCCAACTCTTCACCATGGCCAAGACCAAAGAGCTGTCCAAGGATGTCAGGGACAAGATTGTAGACCTACACAAGGCTGAAATGGGCTACAAGATCATCGCCAAGCAGCTTGGTGAGAAGCTGTCAATCTCCCTCATTCAGGGACTACATGTAAAATCTCATCTCGTGGAGTCTCAATAATCATGAGAACAATGAGGATCTTGTCAATGTAGTTGGGACTATAGTCACGGAGAAAACAATTGGTAACACACTACATCGTTAAGGACTGAAATCCTGTAGCGCCCCCAAGGTGCACCTGCTCAAGAAAGCACATGTACAGGTCTGCCTGAATCGTGCAGATTAGAACCTTAAAGGAGAGCCAGGGTAAGGCTGCATTCACACCACGTTTTTGCAATACAGTTCCCGTATCAGTTTTTTGATGAAAAACTGATTCCTCAAAACCGGACTAAACTGTATGAAAACTTGTGTACAAATTTTAACCCATATACGGTTCGAAAAATGATGTCCGGATGCATCATTTTTGTATGAAAAAAACATATGTTTTTAACTTTTCACTCCATTATGAATAAAGTTTCACTTGTTTGATTGAAATTCCAAGAAAAAAAACTGTGCAAAGTCAAAAACCGTATGGTGCAAACCGGATGGAACCGTACACACATACAGTTCTGTACGGTTCCCATTGACTCCCTTGTTAAAAAAAACAAAAAAAAAAAAAAAACGTATACGGTTTAATACTGTTTTTCACCCGGACCAAAAACAGTGGTAGGCTACAGTTTTGGGTACGGGAAAAAAAAAAAACAGACAAAACCGTACAAGATGCTAAACGGATTGGGCATACGTTGGGCATACGGTTTTCAATGGAGACTCAATGCATACGGTTTTCAATACGGTTCCGTATGGGTTTTCACATTGAAAATGTATACGGGAACTGTATTGCAAAAACGTGGTGTGAATGCACCATCGAAGTGACCAACATGAAGCTCTTTGGCATAAACGCAACTTACCTTGTTTGAAGGTGGAGAAACCCCTAAAAACACCATGACCACCGGCAACATTGAGATGGAAACATGCTTTGGGGTTGTTTTTCTGCTAAGGGGACATGACAACTTCACTGCATCAAAGAGACGAGTGATGGGGCCATGTACTGTCAAATCTTGGCTAAGAACCTCCTTTCATTAGCCAAGGCATTGGAAATGGGTTGTAGATGGGTATTCCAGCACAACAATGACCCAAAACACATGGCCAAGGCAACAAAGGAATGGCTCAAGAAGAAGCACATTAAAGGGGTATTCCACCCTAAGACATCTTATCTATCCCCTATCCAAAGGAAAGGGGGATAAGACGTTTGATTGTGGGGGTGCTGCTGCTGAGACCCCCTGTGATCTCCGTGCAGCACCCGGCATTCTGTGCCATCTACGATCCAGCCATCAAGCCCACTCCCGTAGACAAGAATGGAGGGGGCGTGATGTGAGGTTATGCTAGGCCCCCTTGTGCGTCACATCATGCCCCCTCAAGTGTTTTTGAGACTGGAGCAGCACCCCGCACAGAAAGCTGGGAGGGTGATGCATGGAGATCGCAGGGGTCCCAGCGGCAGAACCCCCGTGATCAGAAATCTTATCCATTTTCCTTTATATAGGGGATAACATGGTTAAGGGCGGAATACCCCTTTAAGGTCCTAGAGTGGCCTAGCCAGTCTCCAGACTTTAATCCCAGAGAAAATATGTGATCATGCCGGTGATGTCAACTGAACCAATTGATTTTAGTAGGATCGCCCAGCCATCTGATGTGTGTGGGGTTTCCCAAATTTTCCCAAAGGAACAGGTCATATGAAAGAGAGATCATGACAGACATCAAAGTGCCCGATCCTCTGATACCTAGTCAGACAGTCAGAAAGAGATTGTTGGGGTCTAAACACCCAGACCTCAAACAATTGCTAGATACATCCGGGAGAAGAGCATGGCCGAGTGCTTCACTCCCCAACTTGCTGCTTTATCTAAATCATTGCAGGAAACTGGTTCTTTAGTAAGAGAGTGAAGAGCTTAGCCTCTTGCTTCTCCCAGCTCTATCCAGACCCTGACTATTCAAAACTTTTGACATGGCAAAAATTTTTAAAGTCACAGTAGCACATTAAGTAAGAAAAACCTCTAGAGCCTTGGTCCCCAAACTGTAGACCTCCAGATATTGCAAAACAAACATTCCCTGCATGCCCGGACAGCCAGCGGCTGTCCGGGCATGCAGGGAATGGTAGTTTTGCAACAGATGGAGGTCCACAATTTGGGGACCCCCGCAATCTCCCTGCTGCACCCGGCATTCGTTTAGAGCGTTGGGTGCAGCGCCGGAGGCTCGGGACGTCATGGCCACAGCCCCTCAATGCAAGTCTATGGGAGGGGGCATGGCGGGCATCACGCCCACTCCTATAGACTTGCATTAAGGGGGCATGGCCGTGATGTCACGAGCCTCTGCCCCCCTTCCCCAGTCATTCGGCATGGAGCGAAGTTCACTCCATGCACCAGATGTCTGGGGTGCCACAGCCGAGATCGCAGGGGTCCCACCGCTGGATAGGGGATACGATGTCTAGGGGTGGAGTACCATTTTAAGGGCTGGTCCTGCAGGACTCTTGCTAATGGGAACTGCGTTCCTGCTGTGGAAAAATTCCAGGAACTTCGTTCCCATGAGTTCCTGCAGGAATTGAGCCCTGCCCTGGGTGGAGCCTCTGCTCACTCTCTTCCTGCTTATGCTGAGTTGCAGCAAGGTCAAGCCCAGAGGGTGTCTGGAGTCCATAGGAGGCCGCAAATCAGTCCGGCAGCCACAGGTCTTCAATTAAGCTACAATTGGGGTAAAGTCAGCCATTCAAGTCAAAGTCATATGTCTTCAGTCAGCGTGGCCTGCATCAATATTGTCCCAGTCCCTTACAAGACCCAGCAAGCCCTGAGGTCTCTGAAGTCACTGGTCACCTCTGTGGGCCTGACTAAACTGTATAGACTGTTCCATCTGTCACTCATTAAAGCTACCGTTTTCCGTAACTTGGCATCTGAGTCATTATTGCCCCCATGCCTAGCCCAGGATCCAGCGGTATATCTTCGTGTGGTATTGAGGATAAACCACGCCCTGGCGTCACGAATACAACGGGTTAGTGCCATCTGCCCCTAGGGTAACTCCATCTGCCTTGCATCACATCCTCTACCACAGATCACTTTTTTTTTGCCCTCTTTGTGTGGGGGTCACTCATTCAACCAACTTCATACTCTGGTGGTCTCTCTTGGTCCAATTTATTATTTTGGGTTGTTTTTTTTTTTTGTTGTTTTTTGTATTTTTACTCATCATACAGTATGACGTGGGAATTTATCCCATCTTTCTCATATGGTGACCCTCGTCTATGTGCATATTCATACCGATAGTTCTCATCAACAGGAAACCATTTTGGGAAGTGCTACACTGTCGAGAAGTTGAGGGTGACGTAATAGAGATTGTGATACATCTCGTCCATCAAGAGGTTTCTAAAACATTTTTCTCGCTCATTTTGAGAAAGGGAAGTCCTCGTTTTCTAATTTACTAATGCTATTTACTATAAGTGTCTTACTATGTTGCATTAAGGAAGTGTGTTTTTTAAATCAAAAATTTTATGCAGATTCATTATATAATTTATCTTTATAACGGTTGAAAAAAATAAGTGTTTTTGACGCAGAACCTTAAAGGGGTACTCCACTGGTCAGCGTTTGGAACATTTAGTTCCGAACGCTGTGTGTACACAGCAGGGGTCGGCCACGGCCCTCTCTTGACATCATTCCACACCCCCTCAATACAAGTCTGTGCCCCTTCCATATACTTACATTGAGGGGGCATGGTGTGACGTCATGAGGGGGTGCGCACTAGGGATCGACCGATATCGATTTTTTTAGGGCCAATACCGATACTCTGTGGAGGTTAGGGCCGATAGACGATAACTTATACCGATATTCTGGTATACGTTATCGGCTATTTATCCCCCCCCCCCCCCCGGGCAACACCGATGCAGATCATTGATTTAAAGCGGGCGCTTTAAATCAATAACCTGCAGTGGATTTTGCGGTGCCAGAGACCGCAGCCGCCACCCGCTTCTCTCCCCCGCCTGTACTGGGGTCCACCTGAGTCCTGTCACCGCCACTGCCCCCCCCCCCCGACCCCCCGCTACTGCACCGGAAGGTAATTGCCGATGCCGATACCGAAAATGTGAATATCGGCCGATAATATCGACCAGACCGATAATTGGTCGATCCCTAGTGCGCACACAGTGTTCGGAACAAAATTTTCCAAACGCTGCCCAGTGGAGTACGCCTTTAAAGGGGTTCTCTGCCCCTGGACATCTTATATCCTAGTCAAAGAATAGGGGATAGGAAGTCTGATATTTTGGCCAGCACCTCGGCATTCTGAGCATTTGTGTTCGGGCGGCCATGGTCATGACGTCACGCTACGCCCCCTCCATTCATGTCTATGGAAGGAGGCATGATGGGCGACCACAGCTGTCAAGCCCCTCCTATAGACATGAATGGGAGGGGCATGGCATGACGTCACAACCACGGCTGCCCGAGCCCAGCGCTCTGAACATAAATGATTAGAAAGCCAGGTTGCCTGCCAGAAGATCACGGAGGTCCCAGTGGCCAGAACCCCCGCGATCAGTCATCTTATACCCCATCCAAAGTAGCCAAAGATGTCCAGGGGCAAAGTACTCCCATGGAAAACTTTTTTTTTTTTATAAACTTGTGCCAGAAATTTAAACAGATTTGTAAATTACTTCTATTAACAAAAATCTTAATCCTTCCTGTACTTTTTAGGGGCTAAATACTACAGAGGAAATGCTTTACTTTTTAGATTTCTCTGATGTCATGACCACAGTGCTCTCTGCTGACCTCTGCTGTCCATTTTAGGAACTGTCCAGAGAAGGAGAAAATCCTCATAGCAAACATATGCTGCTCTGGACAGTTCCTAAAATGGACAGCAGAGGTCAGCAGAGAGCACTGTGGTCATGACATCAGAGAAATCTAAAAAGTAAAGCATTTCCTCTGTAGTATTTAGCCCCTAAAAAGTACAGGAAGGATTAAGATTTTTTAATAGAAGTAACTTACAAATCTGTTTAACTTTCTGGCACCAGTTTATTTAAAAAAAAAAAAAGTTTTCCATGGGAGTACCCCTTTAAATCCCCTGGATAGTCATACAGTCCTGTCCAGTTCTTCTGGTTTTCAAATGAACTCTACTAAGGGCACATTCACACTACGGAATCTCGGACCTTCTGGAGTGGGCACCGGCAAAACAAGCTGGCACTAGGACCACTCGGAAATGCATTTCAGTTGACGGCAATTCATTTCCAACCGGATTCCACCGAAATAATGAAAGTGTACATGAATCTGGGGTCTAGAATTTTCGAGGCGGAACGTGTGAATGGTGCAGCAGAATCCTATTGAGAACAGTGGGAGGCTGCTGCATCGTATTTTCCAAGTGGTATTCTGTTCAGAAAATACCTAGTGTGAATGAATCCTAAGAGACTGCACAGTTTTTGTTTTTTTTTATATATGTAAAAACATTTTTTTTTAGATAGCAGAATACCAAATTGATGGACTATATTTACAGAATTATTACGAACAAAAAGTAGGACCCCCATCTATCATAAATTTATGGTAAATCCTGTTAAAATGCCTATAATCGAAGGACTTGACTGTAACAAATACATTTTTGAAATATTTTACCTGTGTTTTTATCTTTAAATATTTAAATTTTTATTCTTAGATAAGAAACATTTTGGAGGGTGAACCTCCTGATCCTGCAACATGAGAATTTGACTCTTTTAACATGTCTCCTGGATAGGATTTCTTTACGAGTGAACTTTGAGACCAGATTAATAAATAACTCTTATCAAGCTCGTGTGCTTTAAGATTAGGAAATCTTGCACCAAGTACACACGGGCTCCAAAGTCATGGAAACGAGCCAGGAGCTTGAAGACGTGCCCTCCTATAAAGGAGAAACCTTTTAAAGGGGTATTTTGGTATTTTTTTATTATTTGACTGTGCAACAGGGGCTGTAAAGTTAGTGCAGTTCATAATATAGTGTCTGTACCTGTGTTTGATTGTGTTCTCGCAATTATTTTGTGATCTTTGCCCCAAAGTTTATTTTTGACAACATGTAAAATGGGTTTCTTCTCAGGTTTTCCCAGGTTGCAGCGCAGCCCGAGACATTACATTGCTTGTCAGGTGATCAGAGGGAGCCTGTCTTTGCTTCAATGGTGGGAGGGAGATCATTTTGCAGGGAATTGTAGTTTTGCAACAGCTGGAGGCACCCTAGTTAGAAAACACTGGTCTATTACATGGAAGGGATCACAGGTGTGTTTCAGTGGGTGGGGTGGCTGATGTGTGAGAAGGAGAAAAGTGACCTCACACTTACTAACAAGGAATCATGGAACTTGTAGTTTGAGGGAACGAACTCCAACAAAAATAGCCAGTTCACAAAAAGCCTCAGCGTTATGGTAATCTCATAGCCATTTAGCCCCAAGACAAGCACAGACCCTTCCTAAGCATGTCCATTACTGTCTGACAGGTATGTCCTAAAATCACCTTATGGTGGATAACCCCTTTAAAGGGGTACTCCGGTGGAAAAAACGTTTTCTTTTTAAATAAACTGATGCTAGAAAGTTAAACAGATTTGTAAATTATTTCTATTAAAAAAATCTTAATCCTTCCAGTACTTATTAGCTGCTGTATGCTTTAGAGGCAATTCTTTTCTGTCACGACCACAGTGCTCTCTGCTGACACCTCTGCCCATGTCAGGAACTGTTCAGAGCAGGAGAAAATCCCCATAGCAAACATATGCTGCTCTGGACAGTTCCTAAAATAGACAGAGGTGTCAGCAGAGAGCACTGTGGTCAGACAGAAAAGAAATCCCAAAAGAAAATAATATCCTGTATAATATACAGCCGCTAATAAGTACTGGAAGGATTAAGAATTTTCAATAGAAGTAGTTTACAAATCTGTTTAACTTTCTGGCACCAGTTGATTTAAAAAAAATAAAAGTTTTCCACCAGAGTGCCCCTTTAATACCATGCCGCACTAAAGTTTCTAAATTCTGTACAGATATATTTCTTAAAAGGTTATTCAAACATTTTAAATAATATGCTTCTGGGGGGTTAAAAAAGAAAGAAAAAAAAAAAAAAAACAGCCGCAAGCAAAAAAACGTACTTAGCCCTGATTCCTCGCAGCTCCTACTCGCCTCCATCTGTTCCTCTGATCTCTCGCCTTCCTGCATTTGAGGCGAGCACTTGGTGCAGGACCTGCCAGCTCAGAAAGTCCCTGGCCACAGCAGTGTCCCATCTCGGCCAGTGATTGGCTGAGTGAGCAGGTCCTGCTCCAGAAGATCGGGGCACCGTATGAAGGCAAACGCTAACTGCAGTAAACAGTAAGGGACCAAGGCTAGGTAAGTATGTTTTTTTTATATTTCCCCTCTGTCCCATCAGAATATATTTTTTAAAGGCTGGAATACCCCATTAATATACATAGGATAGAACACCAAATGTAAGTGAGAAAATGCTAAGATTCTGCCTGCAGCTACCATTAACCCATTCCCAACGTTTGATGTACATGTGCATCATAATTTTGGGAAAGTTGTATGGTGCAAGTTCAGGAGCTTCGGGCTCATTCACATGGCAGTTGTGCTTTGGTAAAGGGAGCTCCATTGGCAAATCAGTTGGAAGAATGAGAGTTGAGCAGAGAAAAAAATTCTGCATGTTCTATTTATTTTTTTTCTCCGCTCTGGTAAAATACTGTATCCCCGATGGACCCTATTCAAGTCAGCAGGATCCTTCGGGACCCAGCAGTGTCAGTTGTGCTCTGAGCTATTCTGTGTCCGCTTGGCACAAGAAAAAAAGCCGAACAGGTAGGAGCACAATGGCAGTGTGAACGTAGCCTCAGCTGCTTCATAATCATTGTGTAATGTCCAGGTACATGGTCCTATACTACCTGCAGGCCCTGTCAAGCTGAGTCCCTCAGTGACCTGCAGGGTCTCCCTATGTTTTCTCCCTGTTGTTCTATATGGTGTGTGTATGTTCCCTTAATGCTTAGACAGGATCCCTATGTCTAGATAGTCTCAAGGACCTGTGGAGGTCTCAAGGACCTGTGAGTAAGCTTGTCACATATTACGTTATGCAGTTACATGATTTGTTGTCACATGTACTCCCAGAGAGCACCAGCTTTAACCTATGACCCACAGCTTGATCAATGGGCTATAGTCCAGCCCCCCACTATATAAAAGGGGTGTCCATCTTTAATTAGCTCTCTTAGACCCTACCATCTGATCTGAGTCTTTGCTGAAGCAGCTACCAGAGATCTCAGGACAAGTGCTCAGCATCTGGAGTACCACAAAGCTACAAGTCTCTCCAGTAAGTCTACAAGTCTGTGTCTGCCGTCACTACATCTAGTCAAGTCCTGCACATAGTCAAGTCAAGTCTAATTACAAATCAAAGTCAAGTTTATTACAAGTATTGGTCCAGCAAGCTGCGAGGTCCTCTGGGTCCTGGCCACCTCTTTGGGAATTCTGGCCTTAGCTGTGAAGATAATTTCACCTGTCTTCTATTCAGTAAAGCCTCCGTTTACCCATAACTGGTTGTGGACTGTTTACTCACTACTAGCCCGTGGGATAATGGAGAATCCGAGTGAGTGGTGTTCCGGAACCTGAAAACCACACCACAAACACATAGGGGTTAATACACCGCCATACACCGGTGGTTACCACAATTGGGTGTCAGCTGTTTTCTACAGCTGACACCCTCCAGATTTGAGAGATATCTCAGATCATGGTCGTTCAACACTTTAAATGCCACAGTGATTGCTCCATCTCTAGGCGATAAGACAGTGAGTGACAGTCCCCTCTGTCCTTTGGTCACTGATGGCCTTTTTCTCCCTGCAGTTAGGATGGCAGCCAGGGGCCTAGTGAGGGACCCTAGATCTTCCATCTTAGTACTCAGAGTGGTCAAATCAAAAAAGTTTTTAGAAACACCCCCTTTACCTGTTTACCATATAAAACAAACTTTGTATCGAGACATACAGAAATGTCAAAACTATAATAATAAAAAAAATCATTATGTTTCCTGCATGGTAAATAAAAACTACAGCTCCTCCTGCAAACAATGAAAAAGATAGCATAAAACCTATGTAAATGTGTTCTCACTATAAAATCGCACTGTCCCCTAGAATAAAAGGTAAAATAATAAACGTCATCAGAACTAAAGGATTCAGAGACCCACAACCTTGCCCGCAGCTACATTGGTAGATCCCACAATAATTCATTGTATAAAATGGGGCCACCATACCCTCTTGGGCGTTCATTTTTCCAATGAACTGGCATCTCCCATTTCTCCCTCCTTAAATATAAACATAACAGAAAAACTGGCATCAAACATTCACCTGGGATAGGACACCGGCAGGATGAGGGAGCTCTGCATCTGGGGCAGGTCCCCTCCAAGGACATGGCTTCATTCCACGTTCCTCTACATAAAAATATAATAACACACTGTTGTCGACCATAAAAACAGCACCCAATAAAACAAAAACTCCAGATTCTCTCCCAGCTAACTAAGACATGGAGAACCTTGAGGATCTTGAGTTCTATAAACTTTCCAGTGGGATGCAGCTTCGAAAATACAGGTCCACACCTGCAGTTCTTGGGAACACCCAAGGTGGATCAGGGATTGAAGGTATTAATCTTCCAAGAAACAACAAGGGAACAGGAAATTATAGAGAGATGATGGCCTTCTGTGAAGCTCATAGCGAAGATATCAGTCTTTAATGACATGTTATCAAGATCCTAAGGGGTTAATTATACCATTCTATTATGAATTGTTCCATAATAGTGTAACATTATTGTAGCTTCTATCACCTTTAGGGATGAGCGAATTGAATCTGACGAATCTGAATTCATTAAGAATTTCAGGAAAAATTTGCTTTGCAACGGATCCGAATATCAACGCGATTCGATGGCACGAATGGATTTATTAAACACCATTTAGTGCGGTCCAGGCTCCAGGGCATCTAAAATGGCGGATCCACATGTGAAGACATGAGGGCAAGGAACTCTGGGAAGGTGGCAAGGCGGGTTGGGGGGATGACCCTGAATCACATGCAGCCTAACAGCAGCCAGCCACCCCTGTGATGTCACAGCCCTATATAATCGGCAGCCATCTTGCGGCTACACCATAAGCCCAAATCACTGCATAAAAGCACTGACAGAGATAGACAGAGAGAGAGAAAGTACACTTTTGGGTGTAATACAAAGCGACTCCACTGCTGCAATGGTATACAGCAACTCTAAATCTTAAAAGGGGCCAGTTAGGCAGAGCACTAAAAGCCATTGTCACCTGCTATTAGTGCCTAATAATACTGTACTGGGCTGTACTACACAGAGATTCTGTACTGCTGCAGTTGGTTGTACAACAACTGTAAAGCTAACAGGGGACAGTTAGGGTGAGCACGAAAAGCCATTGTCACCTGATTACAGTGCCTAATACAGGTTGCGTAGTGGAGCTTTTTTTCCTCTCATAAGTGTAACCTGTCCATACATAGGTGGTGTACGTTTTTTTTTTCCTGAAAAACAAATTTTGGCCTAGTTACTGTGAAAGATCAGCTAAAGCTACACCCTTGTTTCTGTAGCCTTATACAGTTTTAAGCTGAGCATGTTGTCCAGCTCTCATAGTTGTAAACTGTACGTACACCTATGTGGTGTACGTTATTTTTAGTGGAGTGCATTGTCCTCCTCTCATAAGTGTAACATATACGCAAAACATATACGCATATACACACATATACGCACGGATATATGTATGTCAGACAGAGAAGTGCCAAGATGTGCACAGAGGAGTGGCAGAGAATTAAATTCATCAGGCACAGGCAGAGGTCGCAGCAGAGTAGGGGCGTGTGGAAGCAGGAGTCACAGCAAGAGGTCTGAGCTCCCTGTGTCAGCTAGCAGTCGTGTCTCGACCAGCAACCTAGCAACCGTGATTTATTGGTTCACTTGGACATCCACTTCATCCCAAGTGACATCCGACACCCCCAGTCAACAGTCAGTGGGTTCCTCAGACTCAACCCTCAGTTGGCATGGCCCTCATGTTGATGCTGCCACCTCCAGGCTCTCTCATTGTGCTGCTATATGGTCTGCTGCTGCCACCTCCAGGCTCTCTCATTGTGCTGCCATATGGTCTCCTCACGCTGATACTGCCACCTCCAGGCTCTGTCATTGTGCCGCCATATGGTCTCCTCATGCTGATGCTACCACCTCCAGGCTCTCTCATTGTGCTGCCATGGATACTGCAAAACATAATTAA
Organism: Hyla sarda; assembly: GCF_029499605.1. NCBI lineage: Eukaryota > Metazoa > Chordata > Amphibia > Anura > Hylidae > Hyla > Hyla sarda. The sequence goes on from NC_079192.1 coordinate 406,366,978, forward strand.
GGTGCTGGTCCCCAGTTACAGAAATTCCTCCACATCAGACCACAAGTAAGTATTGAGGATATGCATTAGCTAAAACTTAACTTTTCTTAGGATAAAATATATGGACCCAAATAATTTTTGAAATCTAACAAAAGGAAAGCTGTGCAAAAAACACCACGTGCCACCTACACCACCAAGTATTGATGCGATACAAAGACCTCGAAAAGGTGGAAGGGAACACCGTATGGTCCATTGTAACAGGTTGGGGTAAAAGCTTCCCCTGTAAGGCCCTACTCTCGCACTGTTAATTCCCTTCTTGGCAACTGTTACTCGTCCTAGAAAGGGTGGCCCCACACAGGAACCTCTCCATATTTCCAACTAAAAACCCTGGGAAATGGCAGTGTTTTTAGGTGGAAATAGGGAGAGGTTCCTTTGTGGGGCTGCCCTTTTTAGGGCGAGTAACACTTGCCAATAAGGGAATTAATAGTGCGAGAATAAGGCCTTACAGGGGAAGTTTTTACCCCGCCGTTTACAATGAACCATACGTTGTTCCCTTCCACCTTTTAGAGGTCTTTGCATCACACCAATACTTGGTGGTGTTGGTGGCACATGGTGTTTTTTTTGCATACCTTTCCTTTTGTTAAAAAAAAAAAATTTGGGTACATATATTTTATCCTAAGAATATTATTAAAAGTTAAGTTTTACGTAGTGCATATTCTCAATACTTGTGCACTCTAAACACTTTTACAAAAGAGACCGTTTTCTTGTATCTACCTGCCTCAGCAACTATTTTGATCCTGCCACCCGCCTGATGCCACACATCTGATGCCAAGTTCTCCTTCTTTCACCCACCTTCGTCACCGGGTACTGGTATTGCCACACACCGCCCCACTCTGTCACCGGGTCACTTTCTGGACTCTTGATGCTGCAGATGCCACCTCCAGGCTGTCTCATTCAGCCACCATATGTTCTCCTCATACTGATGCCAGCTCCAGGCTGTCTCATTCTGCCACCATATGTTCTCCTCTTGCTTCTGCCACCTCCAGGCTGTGTCATTCCGCCACTATATGGTCTCCTCATGCTGCCGCCACCTCCAGGCTGTGACATTCAGCCACTATATAGTCTCCTCTTGCTGCCGCTAACTCCAGGCTGTGTCATTCTGCCAGATTATGGTCTCCTCATGCTGCTGCCACCTCCAGGTTGTGTCACTGTGCCACCATGTGGACTACTACTACTACTGTGGAATTATTCTGTTCCTGCAGGATTTCTGACTATTATTGCCTGCTCCTGCAAGGTGTGTGTTTCACTCCTGCCCGCTCCTGCAACGTGTCCAATCCCGCCTGCTTCTGAAAACATTTTGTAACAGATTTCAGCGATAGTACCCCCTGTGCCATTTCATAACCCCTGTGCAATTTCAATACTCCCTTGTGCCATTTCATAGATTTGGGGAACTGCACAGGATTTTGCGGGACCCCCTGTATGTTCTGTGACCGCCTACAACAACCTCATTATGGCCCGTGCTCGCAAGCTTTTTATTGGGTCCAGTGGTCCCAGGATTGATCCCAATCCTGATGCAGGGCTCTACCCTCTGGTACCAGCATCAAATGTCAGGTCCTAAAACCCAAAGTACCCTGGACCAAAACCAGTTAAATCTGCCCTACGTTGTTGTTATTATAAGATTACAATTCATACAGAAGTTACCGAGAAATCTCCCGTACGGCTCACTATTCCTGACAGACTGGTTGGGACAAAAGCTCTTATTACTTAAGTAAAATTCTGGGCGCACGATCAACCTAATGCAAAGCGACTGGCGAGTTTATACACTAGATTGGTCTTTCAGGTCCCTTACGAATGTTTTAGTTGGCTCTAAACTGCTCGCAATTTAATTAGAAAAAAAGTTTATTAAAACAAGTGGCCGCAGCTCCCGGAACAGGTTTTTTTTGTTGGTGATGGCAGAATCGGATGACATCATAGGCTGACTTAATTCTTGTGTTGAATGACTGACATGAATGTAAATACAATAAAAAATGAAGAAAAACTTTTTTTTTTTTTTAAATCTATTATTTAAAGGGGGCTATCCAACATAAGGTGACTTTACTGATTACCTGTCAGCCAGTACTGGACATGCTTACCAAGGATCTGTGCTTGTATTGGTGGTAAATGGCCATGTCTTGTGTCCCCCATCACGCTACTGGTTAGTTTGTGTGAAATGACTATTTCCTGTTTGCAACTACAATTCCAAGGATCCCTTGTTTCTAGGTGAAAGGTGACATATTTCCCTGCCACATATCCTCCATCCCACCCATTGCAGCACAGCTAGGCTCCCTACCATGTGTGCTGTGCTTGAAACTACAATTTCCTGCAGCCTTGTGAAGAATTATCTCCCTCTCACCGGGGGTCCCTCCACCCAGTGAAGCACAGGCAGGTTCCCTTTTAACACCTGACTAGTGATGCACTCTCTCGGCCGCCCTGCAACCTGGGAAAGGCCCTAGACAACACTAATTTTGTATGCTGCTAAAAATGAACATCCGGGACAAAGATGACATCAGAGTTCCAAGACCAGCCATCACACACAAGTACAGACACTATATTTAGAGACTTAGATGCTCTAGTAGCTAATAACCACAGCCTCTAAAAGGTTAAAGAGGTTTTCTGGGACTTTTTATTTATGGACTGTCCTCAGGATAGGGAATTAATATTTGATCTGTTGGGGTCCAATACCTGGGAGCTCACCAAAGCTGCGGCATCAGCATACACAGTAAAAATAGACGGATGAAGACAGCTCCGCACGTTGTGTAGTGCCCATGCAGCTTCCATTCACTTGCATGGGAGCTGAGCTGCTGTTACCCAGCAATAAGCTGATCAGTGGGCATACCGGGTGTCAGAATCCCATGATACTGTGGTGTCCTGGTACCGTATTGCATACCGTACCTAGTATGGTGGTCCCCAAAGTCAGAGTAACTACGCTCAGGTAGGGTCCCCCAGGTGGGACAGCCCCTAGTCGCCTCTCCTCAAATTTCATAATGTTTACATGTACATATTTAATAATAATGTGTATATTTAATATAATGCATATTAGTATGCTTACCTTGTTAGCGTCGCAGGACCTTCAGTCATGTGACTATATAAATTCCTCTATGGTATGTTAAAGGACCTTTGGAGGTCCTTGGGTCACATGCTACCCATAATCCTATGTAAGGATGATTGACAGAAGTATTGCACCAATTAGCTCTAGTCCAGCCCTTGCCCATATAAGGGAGCTGTAGCCAATTATCGCTCTCTTGGGTTGCTGCTCTCGTGGATGCCGGACTAGCAGGACGGATCTGTGCAACTTTCAAAGACACGCTAGGCCTGAAAACCTACTGGCCTCAGCCTAAACGAAACCTTGAATTCTAAACTAATCCCCGCTAAATCTCCTGAATCCAGTGGAACAGCGCATATCAGTCTAAGGACTCAAAATAGCTTTAAGGGGTACTCCCGTAGGCTTGCATTGAGGGGCGGAGCGTGACGTCACATACCGCCGGCCCTGCGGTCGACCATAATCAGACCCGGAGCGAACACGTTGCGGGGACTGATTACAAACGGGGTTCCGCGTGCAAGATCCCGGGCGTCCCCAGCTGCGGGACTCCCGCGATCAGGCATCTTATCCCCTATCCTTTGGATAGGGGATAAGATGTGTAAGCACCGGAGTACCCCTTTAAAGTCCCAACCTTTGTCAATCTCCAAGAGACTTTGCATTTGTAGAGACTGTTCCTGTTATGAAGCTTGCATAAAATCTTCAGTAAAAGTTCCAACTGTTTTCAGCAAACTCTCCGGTTGTGGACATTCAATTATTCTAAACCTCCCTATCGCTCTTGGGAAGGGTGGCGGTAGGACAAGCATTACAGAGGAGCCCTCACCCTGGCGTCACGAATAGCAAGGGTTAACCAGACACCCTTTAGTCACCCCATATACCCTACTCCCCCAGGCTATCACAATACTCTATCCAAAGCCATTAACAAAAAAAAAACAAATAAAAGTTCTGGAAAATCCTTTTAAACAGCTAGATTGGGAGTTTTCTCCAATCCCGGCCTTTAGAGGTGGGTGTCAGCCATATAACATAGCTGGCACCTGCCAATTCTGAAGGAGGCTCATCTCCTCCTCCTCCTGCGCCAGACATTATGATATGCAGAAACTAAATTGAAGGGTTCACTTACTTTCTTTCACGTGCCTTATATGCGTGATGGTTAAAGGCAATCGTAATGTAGTCATTCCAGTTCTCCATTCAGAACCTGCTCAATTAGACAGATGTGAGATGATAAGCCACATCTTGGGCGGTAGGGGCGTGAATACTTTTTTTTTTCTAACGAGGTCAGTTATTTAATTTCTCAAGTATTTGTATGTTCTAGACCAGTGGTCTCCAACCTGCCGACCTCCAGATGTTGCAAAACTACAACTCCCAGCATGCCCGGACAGCCAACGGCTGTCCGGGCATGCTGGGAGTTGTAGTTTTGCAACATCTGGAGGCCCGCAGGTTGAATACCACTGGTCTAGAATAAACTAGGAGCGTGTCTGAGCAGAGACGGGTGTGCGCAGCACCACAGCCATTACATAAGAGCAGCCACCGCGCTCCGCCTGAGGCCGCAGATTTATCGGAGATGACAGGGCATCCATCACCGCCCGCTCACCACTGACGAGGAGGATTTCCCGCCACATTAAATTCTGCCTGGATCTCTCCAGCATCTAATCTGAGAGACTACAATGCCCAGCAATGTTGACTACAAAACCCGTGTAAAGGAAGAGTGGTGCAGTTGCCCATAGCAACCAATCACTACTTTCATTTTTCACAGGCCTCTTTAAAAAAGAAAGAAGCAATCTCATTGGTTGCTATGGGCAACTGCACCACTCTTGCTCCTCACAGGTTTTGATTAGAGATGAGCGAACTTACAGTAAATTCGATTCCTCACGAACTTCTCGGCTCGGCAGTTGATGACTTTTCCTGCATAAATTAGTTCAGCCTTCAGGTGCTCCGGTGGGCTGGAAAAGGTGGATACAGTCCTAGGAAAGAGTCTCCTAGGACTGTATCCACCTTTTCCAGCCTACCGGAGCACCGGAAAGCTGAACTAATTTATGCAGGAAAAGACATCAACTGCCGAGCCGAGAAGTTCGTGACGAATCGAATTTACTGTAAGTTCGCTCATCTCTAGTTTTTATAATTCCCTCCCCCCCCCCCCCCCCCCCCCCCCGTTGAACAAATTCATATGTTTCAGGGACAAGTCAAAAAGCAAAACAATTAGGGCGCGTTCACACTACGGAAATTCCAGAATTTCACTCGGAAATTCTGGTGCAGCAGCCTTCCCTTGTTTTCAATGGGATTCTGTTGCATCGTGCACGCCGCTGAATTTCCGTGGCGGAAAATTCCACACCCGGAATTCAAATTCTGGACTCAACAGGGGAGATTTATCAAAACCTGTCCAGAGGAAAAGTTGCCCAGTTGCCCCTAGCAACCAATCAGATCGCTTCTTTCATTTTTAAAAGGGTCTGTGTAAAATGAAAGAAGTGATCTGATTGGTTGCTATGGGCAACTGTGCAACTTTTCCTCTGCACAGGTTTTGATAAATCTCCCCCCAACAAGTTCATTCTTTTGGCAGGTCCACTGGGATGTGCATTGGTGTCAATGGTGATGGCGCATGTCCGAGAGGTCGCAACGCCAGCACTGCTCTGCATGAAAGGTCTGCCAGGAATTTCTCTGGGTGGACATTTCGTAGTGTGAATGCGCCCCGAGCATAAAGCCAGGGCTACACAACCACTTTTTCCGTGACAGGGACCAGATCACCACTTGTGGTTCACAACATGACCCCATTCACTCACCTTTATCCCAAGAGGATAGGGGATAAGATGTCTGATTGCGGTGGTCCCGCTGCTGGGGACCCCCGCGATCTCCCGGCGGCACCCCAGACATCCGGTGCAGGGAGCGAACTTCGCTCCGTGACGGATGACTGGCGATGCAGGGCGGAGGCTCGTGACATCACAGTCATGCCTACTTGTGACATCACGGCCACGCCCCCTCAATGCAAGTCTATGGGAGGGGGCGTGACATCCGTCACGCCCCCACCCATAGACTTGCATCGAGGGGGCATGGCCGTGACATCACTAGCCTCCGGCACGGCACCCAACACCCTTTGGATAGGGGATATGATGTCTAGGGGCGGAGTACCCCTTTAAGGAACAGGTGTGGTGCTGCATTTGGAAGAATGCAGCTAGAGGAATAACCTAGGGGGTGCTCACAAAAATGAAGTCAGAAGATGGAGCCAATCATTTTGCAGCCGTATAATACATAATATGTACAGAAACGGCGCCAGCAGAATCCGGCTCTTGTAAATGTATTTCCTTGGTATTGTGCCGCTCACATGACCCGCGTCTGCTCTCATGCCTGGAAGCGGAGAACAAGGATTGTATAAAGAGACATAATGTGCGGCGACAGTCACAACAGCACAAGTATGTGAACAGCAGCGACAGATGCCACAGGTGATGTCACCCTTCATTCCTTTCCGATTACAAAATGTGAGCCCGTGAGCGGGGGATAGGGATGGGGGGATAGGGGTAGTCACCTGGAGTGAACTTGGGTGGAGAAAAGCTAAAAAATAAATAAAAGGTGTTGTATAAGATTAGAAAAAACATGGCTGCTTTATTCCAAAAACAGCGCCACCCCTATCCACAGGTTATGTGTGGTATTGCAGTTTAGTCTCATTCACTCCTAAAGGAACTTTCCTGCAACACCCAACACAGCCTATGAACAGGTGTGGCGCTGTTTCTAGACGAAAGCAGCCATGTTTTCCTAACCCTGTACAAGCAATGGAGTAACCATTCGGTATAGGATCCAGCTCAGCCATGACCAGTGTAGTCGGCTTTTCTGGAAGGTCCTGGACAGGAAGGGGAGAAAGAATAGAGAGAGGTGCCATTCTTGGCCAGGCTGGGTTCAGGTAATATAGACTTTTTTTTTTTGCGTCCATATGATAGCCACAAGTCCCGGCCTAACCGCGAATCATCAGATCTGCAGTCAGGCTGCAACTTCCTACCGTAGTATGCATCCGTATGACACTATTGTGAAATTGACCCAAGTAAGTTGCTTTAAAGGGGCACTCCAGTAGAAAACATTTTTTTTTTTTTTAAATGAACTGGTTCCAGAAAGTTAAACAGGTTTGTAAATCACTTCTATTAAAAAATCTTTATCCTTCCATTACTTATTAGCAGCTGTATGCTACAGAGGAAATTCCTTTCTTTTTGAATTTCTTTTTCGTCTTGTCCACAGTGCTCTCTGCTGACACCTCCTTTCCGTGTCAGGAACTGTCCTGAGCAGCATAGGTTTGCTATGGGGATTTTCTCCTGCACTGGACAGTTCCTGATACGGGCATCAGGTGTCAGCAGAGAGCACTGTGGACAAGACAAAAAAGAAATTCAAAAACAAAGAATTTCCTCTGTAGCATACAGCTGCTAAAAAGTACACGAAGGGTAAAGATTTTTTAACTTTCTGGCACCAGATGAATTAATAAAAGAGAAAATTCCCACCGGAGTACCCCTTTAATCTAGTCACCCAGGCTTTATATAAATGCAGAGTCTCTGCTCACTTCTGTTATATTTTGGTTGCATGACCATGTATCCCTAGCCTCAGTAATCTTTACAAGCACCAACACATTCCGCAACGCCGTACAAAGATTGTCATCACTCACATTAGTCCAGACCCCCCCACAGGGGACTAAAGGGGTTATCCAGTATTAGAAAACCATAGCTACTTTCTTCCAAAGACAGCACCACTCTTGTCCACAGTGGGAGTGCGGTATTGCAGCTCAGTTTCATTGAGCTCAATAGAGCCAAGTTGTAATACCACACACAACCTCAAGACAGGTGTGGTGCTGTTTTGAGAAGAAAGAAGCCATGTCTTTCTAATCCTGGATAAAGGGGGTTGTCAAGGATTAACATGGCTGCTTTCTTTCAAAAACAAGTTGTGTGCGGTATTGCAATTCAGCTCCACTCATTTTAAAGGGGTACTCCACTGGCCAGCGTTCGGAAGTAAACGTCCCGAACGCTGTTTTCGCGCTGCGGGGGTCTGCCACGCCCATTGTGACGTCATGATCACGCTCCCTCAATGCAAGTCTATGGGAGGGGGCGTGACTGCCGTCACGCCCCTCCCATTGACTTGCATTGAGGGGGTGTGACCATGACATCACAAGGGGCGTGGCAGACCCCCGCAGCGTGAAAACAGCGTTCGGGACATTTACTTCTGAACGCTGGCCAGTGGAGTACCCCTTTAATGGTAAGTTGCAATATCAGACAAAGCCCATGGACAGGTGTGGCGCTGTTGTTGGAAAAAAAAAAACAAGAGCAGCCATATTTTGTCCAGTCCTTGACAAACCTTGGTCACAATTTCATCATGTGCTGATGGGACATATTTAGGACTACAGTCGTACTAATAAAGTGCAGTGAGATACATCTGCAATCCAGCTCCATCACACGGACGTCACTTTGATGGAGCGCAACGGGCAACAGCGGGTCCCGATGGACCCCATTATAGCCAATCGGGTCCGCCGGGCGCCACTGTTTTTCAACTGTGCAATAACGGTAGTTTGAAAGTAGCCTTAAAGGGGCACTCCGTGCCTGAACCTTCTGAATATCCGGATAAGAAGGCTTGAAGCAGCAGCGACGGTGGCTACATCACAGCCCCGCCCCCTTGTGACGTCACGCCATGCCCCCTCCATTGATGTCTATGGGAGGGGGCGTGATGACCATCACGCCCCCTCCCATAGACATCAATGGAGGGGGCGGGGCCGTGACATTGCGACCGCCGCCGCTCCAAGCCTTCTGAAACAGATGTTCAGAAGGCTCGGGCATGGGAGAACCCCTTTAATTATGGCTACTATTAGCTTATACCACAGTTCTATACAAAGGTTGTATCAGCCAATCAGAATTCTCATTTTCCATCAGCTGATGAAAGTCAGGTGACGTGTCATCTGATTCAGCATACCTATACACAACATAGGAACAATGTAAAATGGTTTAAACTTACACAAAATAGAAAAATCACTGTGCCAAATAACAAGAACCGGTGTAAAGAGAAAACACAACATAAAAAACCAAAAAATGCTCACGAGGCAAAAGGAACCATACAATATACTCAATAAGGGAAAATGGGATCCTGCCACCTATTCATACCCCGAAATGCCGATGTAGCCAAATGACAGATCCAATATGCCTCCCAGGTAAGTAGCTTCTGTGCGGCGGAGACAACATTTTCTAATAAAGCTGTGACCTCAGAAGTCTGGGTTCTGTGAAACAACTCTAAACTAAACTCAGTCTGCAATTCCAGATAATATCCAGTGGGATGCAACAAGGTACTTGTACAACTTATCCTTGCTTAACCTCTTAAAGTAGAAAAGATAGACCATCCTTACAGTGTGACCCAGGTCAGGAACCACTTTGTTGCAGACAGGACTGGTGACAATGTGGCCTATTCATAGCAGGTTTGCCTGACATTAGCAATACCTAGGTTCATTAAAGGGGTTATCCGGCCAAAGAGCAGCACCCGCATTCTATGAGGGGCTGCGTCTCCAGTCTACGGCCGTTACAGGACTGGGGAAGCGACATACCAAGCGCCATTCAAGTCTATGGGAGGGAACGTGACGGCCGCACCCCGCGATCAGACATCCTTTGGATAGGGTAGGTCTTTGGCCGGATAACCCCTTTAACTTTGGCCTCCTCAGGAGATAACCGCACAGAGGGACAAGACGTCACATTGTTTGTTGTACTCTGTTATACAGAGCTCTGTCGTCAAGTCCGACGGTACAACGGGAGTTTAGCGAAGAAAAAAAAATAGTGCATGCACTATTACCAAATCCCTGACGAACCCCATTTAATGGGATCTGTCAGGACCTGGTGGTGACCCAGTGGAGTCAGTTGTGCTCTTAACCATTTGGGGCTGATTAGTGCAAAAAAAAAAAAAAAAAGAGGAATGGGACAGAGCACAAAGGCAGTGTGAACCTAGCCTAACTAGAAAAGGTCAAGATCCACCTATTCTTCCAGTAGGGGCTTCACAGAGGCTCGTAACAATCCTATTCCTGTAACAATTAAAGTAGACACCTCTGTCCATGTCAGGAACTGTCCAGAGCAGGAGAGGTTTGCTATGGGGGATTTGCTCCTACTCTGGACAATTCCTGACATAGACAGAGGTGTCAGAAGAGAGCACTGAGGTCAGACTGGAAAGAAATTAAAAAAGAAAAGAACTTCCTCTGGAGCATACAGCAGCTGATAAGTACTAAAAGGATTAAGTTTTTTTTTAAATAAAAGTAATTTACAAATCTGTTTACCTTTCTGGCACCAGTTGATTTAAAAAAATAAATAAATCAACTTACAGTACAGTGGTCCCTCAAGTTACAATATTAATTGGTTCCAGGACGACCATTGTATGTTGAAACCATTGTATGTTGAGACCAGAACTCTATGGAAACCTGGTAATTGGTTCTAAAGGCACCAAAATGTCATCCAAAAATAGGAAAAAGTGAGAATTAAAGAAAAATAAATAGATAACTAATACAGATAAAGCAAATCCTTACATATAAAAGTAAGGCTGCATTCACATCACGATTTCTACAATTTCTCCATCCGACCTGAGTACACGATTTGTATAACTTAAAATCGTATGAAATCGTATATAAAGTCTGATCCATTGACTTCCATTAAAAAATCGGATCCATTACACACATCCGATTTGATCCGCATCCGATTTCACCCGATTTTTGTTCAGGTCTGAAATCGTGGTCAACCCCGATTTCAGACCCGAACAAAAATCGTGTGAAATCGGATGCGGATCAAATCGGATGTGTGTAATGGATCCGATTTTTTAATGGAAGTCAATGGATCAGACTTTATATACGATTTCATACGATTTTAAGTTATACAAATCGTGTACTCAGGTCGGATGGAGAAGTCATGATGTGAATGCAGCCTAAGAAAGATCTACTGGGAGCTGTAATCACTTGTCTATGTCAGTGTTTCCCAAGCAGGGAGCCTCCAGCTGTTGCAAAACTACAACTCTCAGCATGCCCGGACAGCCAAAGGCTGTCCAGGCATGCTGGGAGTTGTAGTTTTGCAACAGCTGGGGCCACCCTGTTTGGGAAACACTGGTCTCTGTAGAGGACAGGAGCTTCTTCAGGGTCCTGTAAGTAAAAAAAGTAATGGAGTCGCCCTCACCTGGTGTCCAAAGGAGCAGCTAACCCTGGTACAGGTAAAGAGTACAGAACATGTAATACCTCCCTGTACTGTAGGGGGCGCTACCAGACACTAGTCAGTGCATACGCTTCAGTAATACAGGTAAAGAGTACAGAACATGTAATACCTCCCTGTACTGTAGGGGGCGCTACCAGACACTAGTCAGTGCATACGTTTCAGTAATACAGGGGTTTTACCAGTGAATGCCCATTTTGATTGGTCGGTTCTTCTAGCCATTGACACGTTTCACAGATCCGTACATTGTATGTTGAGTCTGGTTTCAACTTACGATGGTCCAGAAAAGACCATTGTATGTTGAAACTATTGTATGTTGAGGCCATTGTAAGTTGAGGGATCACTGTATTTTGTGGGTGGATCCCAGGAGGGTTACTTTTGGGAATTGGTGGAACATCCTGTTAAACCAGTTTTTCATTCTCTGGAACAATTAAGATTATTTTAAAATAAGTCATTTACAAATCTGTTTATCTTTCTGGCACCAGTTGATTTAAAAAAAACATTGTTTTCCTCCGGAGTACCCCTTTAAAGCCTTACTGTCACGTAGAACAATTTTTTCCATGTTGCCCAGATGTGTCGCAAGCTGAGATCACACCTGGTCTCCCTCCTTTTACCCGACGCGATCACAAGTAACAGCCGGGTGTAGAGGCGGCAGCCCAAGCCTCACTCCCCGGCTGCCACTCAAACCTGACCCTTTCGCTGCATTAGTCTATGGGGCGAAAAAGGTTGGATTTGCCAGCTATCCAGGGAGCAGAGGCTGCTGCCGCGCAATTCACCAGGTTATAACTCTCAATCCCATCGGGTCCCAGAAATCACAAATCTTGGCAACATGTCGAAAGTTGTTCTAAATGACAAAGATGATTCAATTGTGTTGGCGCATCAACGACTGTATGGACGTTGGAGCGTGGTCCCATTCACAACGGAATTCCTCGTCGGAAGTTCCACTACAGAACTTCTGCCACGTGAGCTATGCCACAGAATCCCATTGATATCTAATTAGTGCGGAATTTTCTAGTGGAACTGAAGAGGACCCTTCGTTTAGGATTCTTACGTCTTTCGCCACATTTTCTAGTTCACCAGGGGGGCATTTTTCAATATGTTAGCTCAGGGAATTTAACAGGTTACACAATCGCAGCAGCAATCCTTTAAAGGAGGGCTTTCCCACCAGGGTGCCTCCAGCTGTTGCAAAACTACGACTCCCAACATGCCGGACAGCCTTTGGCTGTCCGGCATGCTGGGAGTTGTAGTTTTGCTACAGCTGGAGGCACCCTGGTTGGGAAACAATTCTTTAAAAGAAAGAAGTTAACCAGGATTTAAGGAATGAATACCTTTCTCTTGCCAGAACTTCAAGAGTTGCAGTTTTTACATGTACTCCTCCTCTTGTACTAGTGCACAGGTTACACCGCATGGCAAATACATTGCGCAATGGGTCATTCCCAAACCACACCCCCCCCCCACTTTCCCAACAGTAAATTCCATAATATTGCATTATACGTGTGTACAGTATATAGCAGTCTGCAACATAACGTACCAGGATGAGTCCGGTGTTGACACAGTGAGTCAGATGTGTGTGTACAGGGCTCCGCCACAGGGGGACCCCACACATACACATAAAGACTCTTCGGGGAAAGCTGGATGACAACGTGCCTTCCCTGACAACCTATATGGAGCTTCCCTCAACTTTCCCAGCACCCTGATTGGCAAGTCTATAGACATGGAAAAGTTTATGACCATATCAGACGACGGGATTAGGATTCCGTTCAGGGGTCTAGGAAAGCTGAGTAATACAGAGCTGCTATTTGGTTGTCACATAATATCTGGTTGTACGATGTTGATAAGGGACATACAGGCTGTCGTGGTTGTCACCGCCATCTGCTATATACACCATTAATGTCACCTAATAAGCTTAGGCTTTGCCCTTGACCGTACTCACCGGCTTCGTCTCCATTGTCCAACGGTTCGTATACCCTTAAAGGTCCACTGGCCAGACAGGGGTTGGACTTCCTCCTGATGGCCATTCTCCTAAAACCCTCCGTGCTCATGGTTGCTCTAATAAAGTATTTGCACAGTCCAGGCAGATATCCGGATTATGACGCCTTCTCCCCCCGCAGGGTCACACGACTCCTCAGATGCCCCCAGAGTCTGCAGGCGGTGGGGGTCTCCCTGTAAAAATCCTCAAGATACATTCCCTGTAAGCAGAGCCATCTCCTTGCAGTATTACGGCTGATCTGCAGCTGCTGCACACTGAGCCAATGTGAGTGACAGCACAGAGGAATGCAAGGCCACGCCCCCCTCACCTTGGCCCCACCCTCACCTGAGGGGGAATCTTCTCACCTGGGTATCACAGCTATTGCATTGCCTGAGCAGCATGCACTGGTTGCTACGGCAGAGGCGTTCCAGATTTAGAACAAGATTCACACTTGGCTCACAGGAAACAACAAAAACATCAGCAGAGATGTAAAGAAGAAATAAAACCTTGTGCAGGATGAGAAGATACGACAACGAAGGAAAAGCAAATGCCCTCTGAGTCATATATACTTATCATTTTCTATGCTGCGTCCATCTGTATGACGGTCAGATTGTATAAGAAAATAACTATGGTAATCCTGCGTATGTACAAGAATATAACTACTAAAATACTGCTCCTGTATACAAGAATATGACTACAATAATACTGCTCCTGTATACAAGAATATAACTACAATAATACTGCTCCTATATACAAGAATATAACTACTAAAATACTGCTCCTATATACAAGAATATAACTACTATAATACTGCTCCTATATACAAGAATATAACTACTATAATACTGCTCCTATATACAAGAATATAACTACTAAAATACTGCTCCTATATACAAGAATATAACTACTATAATACTGCTCCTATATACAAGAATATAACTACTATAATACTGCTCCTATATACAAGAATATAACTACTATAATACTGCTCCTGTATACAAGAATATAACTACTATAATACTGCTCCTGTATACAAGAATATAACTACTATAATACTGCTCCTATATACAAGAATATAACTACTATAATACTGCTCCTATATACAAGAATATAACTACTAAAATACTGCTCCTGTATACAAGAATATGACTACAATAATACTGCTCCTGTATACAAGAATATGACTACAATAATACTGCTCCTATATACAAGAATATAACTACTATAATACTGCTCCTATATACAAGAATATAACTACTAAAATACTGCTCCTGTATACAAGAATATGACTACAATAATACTGCTCCTGTATACAAGAATATGACTACAATAATACTGCTCCTATATACAAGAATATAACTACTATAATACTGCTCCTATATACAAGAATATAACTACTAAAATACTGCTCCTGTATACAAGAATATGACTACAATAATACTGCTCCTATATACAAGAATATAACTACTATAATACTGCTCCTATATACAAGAATATAACTACTATAATACTGCTCCTGTATACAAGAATATGACTACAATAATACTGCTCCTATATACAAGAATATAACTACTATAATACTGGTCCTATATACAAGAATATGACTACAATAATACTGCTCCTGTATACAAGAATATAACTACAATAATACTGCTCCTGTATACAAGAATATAACTACTAAAATACTGCTCCTGTATACAAGAATATAACTACTATAATACTGCTCCTATATACAAGAATATAACTACTATAATACTACCCCTATATACAAGAATATAACTACTAAAATACTGCTCCTGTATACAAGAATATGACTACAATAATACTGCTCCTGTATACAAGAATATGACTACAATAATACTGCTCCTGTATACAAGAATATAACTACAATAATACTGCTCCTGTATACACGAATATAACTACTATAATACTGCTCCTGTATACAAGAATATAACTACAATAATACTGCTCCTGTATACAAGAATATAACTACTATAATACTGCCTCCTATATGCAAGAATATAACTACTATAATACTTCTCCTATATACAAGAATATAACTACTATAATACTGCCTCCTATATACAAGAATATAACTACTATAATACTGCTCCTATATACAAGAATATAACTACTATAATACTGCCTCCTATATACAAGAATATAACTACTATAATACTGCCTCCTATATACAAGAATATAACTACTATAATACTGTCTCCTATATAAAAGATTATAACTACTATAATACTGCTCCTATGTACAAGAATATAACTACTATAATACTACCTCCTATATACAAGAATATAACTAATATAATACTGCTCCTATATACAAGAATATAACTACTATAATACTGCTCCTATATACAAGAATATAACTACTATAATACTGCTCATATATACAAGAATATAACTACTATAATACTGCTCCTATATACAAGAATATAACTACTATAATACTGCTCCTATATACAAGAATATAACTACTGTAATACTGCTCCTATATACAAGAATATAACTACTGTAATACTGCTCCTATATACAAGAATATAACTACTATAATACTGCTCCTATATACAAGAAAATAACTACTATAATACGGCCTCCTATATACAAGAATATAACTACTATAATACTGCCTCCTATATACAAGAATATAACTACTATAATACTGTCTCCTATATACAAGAATGTAACTACTATAATACTGCCTCCTATGTACAAGAATATAACTACTATAATACTGCTCCTATATACAAGAACATAACTACTATAATACTGCCTCCTATATACAAGAATATAACTACTATAATACTGCCTCCTATATACAAGAATACAACTACTATAATACTGCTCCTATATACAAGAATATAACTACTATATTACTGCTTCTATATACAAGAATATAACTACTATAATACTGCTCCTATACACAAGAATATAACTACTATAATACTGCTCCTATATACAAGAATATAACTACTATAATACTGCCTACTGCTCCTATATACAAGAATATAACTACTATAATACTGCCCCTATATACAAGAATATAACTACTATAATATTGCTCCTATATACAAGAATATAACTACTATAATACTGCTCCTGTATACAAGAATATAACTACTATAATACTGCTCCTATATACAAGAATATAACTACTGTAATACTGCCTCCTAGCTGAGAGGTTGTGTCTGTGTAGCTCTCCTGATGTCTGGAGAAAGCCCAGGGCGGGGCCACCCTGGGTGGGGAAGCTCCCCAAGCAAGGCCCAGGCTTCTCGGCCTATTCTGGGAATTAATCCCCAGACACCTCAAACCATGGATGAAAATCCTAAAGTTTCTATGGAAGGAAGAAATGTGCAGAATGTTGCCAGTCCCAGTGTGGTAAGAAGCACAGATGAGAAGAAAGTGTTGGAACTAAAGAAGGAATCATCATCAAGTAAGGTAATGGCTGCAGGTACAATCCACCCCTCCTGCAGTCAGACAGAGGAGAACATCCCTGGAGAAGCAGACCATGCAGGAGAATCTGCAGCAGCCTTTCCTGATACGGTCTGACCGCACACGATACGGGAGCGGGAGCAGCGCAAAAGTTACAAGCACGCCAGATGAGCCCAGAGGGAATACACCAGGAAGGCTTCAGGGGGCCACAAGTGCGGTCACTGGGAAGAACCAGGGGCCCAGTCCCCAGTCTGGAGATTGTGGCCCGGCAGCAGTGACCACAGCAACACCGAGTCAGATGCCACCTCAGAAGAAGAGTCCTGTGAGTACCCCACCAGCACGGCCCCCCAATACTCAGCGGGCGCCTGAACTGTGTTTGGCCGAGCAGATCCCAGCTCTGGTAAAGAGACTTGAGACTTTAAAAAAGACAAAGTTACAGCTGCAGAAACAGACTGTATATACAAGCTAAAGGCAGCAAACCCCAATAACCAGGCTGTACATGACAAGAAGCTGAGCTCCCTCGCTGTGCAGCTCGCTGACACTGTGCAGGACATGGAGGACGTATTGGAGCGGATGGGACCAGTCACTGAGACCTTCAGGAATCATCAGCGATTTGAGGGATATAATGAAAGACCAAAGTCATCTACATCTACTGCTGAACCTAAGTCTACAACCTGTAAAGATGACACCCAGCAGTCCTGTGTAAGACCACTCCTCAGACCAGCCAGCTTCCCTTTTGAGAAAGGGGATTTGTACAGACAAGCAGAAGCAAGCGTCCAGCAACAGCAGAAACCTGCAGAGATTCCTCCAGAGGCACCACAAGTCCCAGCAGTCCATCCTGTGAAGCAGGACTATAGACACAAACCACAAGGTAACACTGTAGAAGCTGTGCAGTCACCACAAGCCCCGGGGGGCAGTAGAGAGCAGCAGGACTGTGGACTCTTACCTGAAGGTAGCAGTGCAGCAGAGAGTTCACAGGACATGGCTCTGCAGGGCTTGCTGGGCTCTGTAGTGCAGGATCATTCTGCCAGTGACTGCACTGATATGACTGTATGTGATTTATCTGATAATGTGTCTGCAGAGGGGAGCGCTTCACAGTCTGTGTTGCATCTGGGGTCTCGTCCACCATTAGTTCAGCCTTCAGAGGCTTGTGACGCCCAGAGTATAGAGGTTGATGGTGGGGAGGGGGCTGTGCAGTCTGATGCACAACACTTCCCCCCCTTTAGTCACACAAGTGTCAGACCCCCATAGTACAGCTGGTCAGCAGCCACCACAGCGCCCCCAAGTACAGCAGGAGGGTAGAAGTAGTGGCACCTCCTCTGGAAATGCCTGGAGCCATGGGTCACCATTTATGTCCAATGTGAATTATACAGGTCAGGCTTTCAAGAGGAGGAACGTGGTCAGGTTCAGACATAGAGGGGCCAAGGAGGAGCTGCCTGACAGGAGGTTTGTGGTCCGTGAACTTCTCTGCCACCATATAGGCTTCCTGCCATCTAACATCCTGGCAGTGATAAACCTTCCTGACAGGCAGGGCTATGACGTCAGCTTCAAACTCATGTCTGACCTGGACCGCTTCTGGGCCCATGTCACCCGGGTGAGAGATGCTGATGGCTGGAATAAGTTCAGCTTTGTCCCCATCTCCAGACCAGACACAGCAAACGTTACAATAATATTCTGGAACGAGTCTGTCCCCTCCCCAGGATATTGTCGTATGGTTAAAAAGACACTGTGACCTAATGTCAGACCTGACTAAAACAAGGGACGAGGACGGCATATGGACGGGAGGGTGGAAGGTCCTGGTAAAGTTAAGGCAGATAAACAACATTACCCAACATCTGCCCAATTCTTTCTTCATTGGCCGGGAGAAAGGGGTTTGTTTCTATGCAGGTCAGCCAAGGAAATGGCTATATCGCGAGTGTGTGCACCCTGGTAAAATGTAATCTATGTGGGGAGATCGGCCATGTCAGCGCCACCTGTAAGAACATCCGCTGCAACCTCTGTGGTAAGACCGGTCACTCCCACAGGGACTGTCCTGACGCCTGGCATAACATCTGTAAGGACTTCCCTGATGAGGACCTGCTGGAGGGGGCAGAGGACCTGGAGGAGGAGACATTGGTGTCAGGGTCAGCAGTGGCACAGCCCGAGCCTCATCACAACATGGGTGACAACATGGGTGATGATATGGGTGACATAGTGCCTGACCAGTCCCAGCCAGGAGCCACTGAGGGGAACAGGGAGGTCACTGAGCGGGTTGTGGCCATGTCTTCTTCTGCCCCAACATCAATAAATCTACAGAAGAGATGGAAAAAAGACAAAACCAGCCGTAAGCCTGAGGAGGGATGGACCACTGTCCAAAAACCTTCCAAAAAGAAAGTAGACCCCGAGTCAGGTGTCATGTCCATCACAAATAGGGACAGTGTGTTATCAGAGTCAGACGCGGAGGAAGAGATGGAGAGAGAGCTAAAGCGAGTGGTAGAGGAATTTAATGAGGACCAAGAGGGTGATCCCCCCCCCCCCCACAAAAAGGAGACCCCCACGGGATAAACGTCTGTCCGAATCGGACATGGAAACAGGTGGTAAGCAGGAGGGCTCGTACTCAGATCAATGATGATGGGGGTGATATCTCTACTTTGCTTTGCTTTAATGGCCGACTTTAGCCTTAAAGTGTTCTCCAGTAATGTGAACAGTGTCAGAGTGAGGAGGACCAGACACGCTGTATATGACCATCTAACGTCTCTTGATGTTGACATCTTCTTCTTACAGGAGACACGTTTAAATACTTTAGGTCTTTTACGTGAAGCAGAGCTTGAATGGCGGTCTGGTCCGTCCTTTTGGTCACTGGCTGTGGAACCAAGTGCCGGGGTCTCTATCCTGTTTACCACCAATGATGTAACTATACATAGGCTGACAGAGGTATTGATGGGAAGGTGCCTAATGCTAGAAGTTACTATACGGGGTAGAAGGCTCCGACTTATCAATATCTATGGTTCACAGACAGTGACTGAAAGGGTTAACCTTTATAACGAAGTAAAGCCATATCTCTTTACGTCTGTCCCTGTCATCATGGCGGGGGATTTTAATGCCTCCAGAACATCGAGTGATAGATCCTCTAATAGACCTCTAACCCGAGACTCCAAGGTCTTAAACCAAATCATTCTACAGGCCGGGTTGTTAGATGTGTTTGTGCAGGGTGGTCGGAAGCCAAAATGTACCTATTTCTGTGGTGGAAGAAGTAGTCGTATAGATTTCGCTCTGGTTAGTCCTACAGAGATGATTGGTGAGAAGGATGAGAAGATCGTCCCTTATTCTGACCATCTGGCCTTATATTTTTGTCTGGGTGTCACACAGGGTCCTGAGACAGGTAGAGGGTTGTGGAGACTGAATTCCGGTCTATTAGAGGATCCTTCTGTGCAGAGACAGGTTCACTCTCTTATACAGAGTCAGCTAGAGAGGGTGGACTTCTATGATGATATGGCCGCCTGGTGGGAGGATGTCAAGGATGAGATCAGAACCCTCTTAAAGAGACTGTCAGTTATAAAGGGGAAGAGTAAGTATGGCCAGTATCTCAAGCTGCGCAAAGAATTGGAGTCATTATATTCGGCGGGTGAGGAACAACAAAGGATAGACCGGCTGAAATCTGAGATAAGGCAGTATCAGTACAGCAGGTATACCTCCCTGGTTCTTGAACGGGATTATGGGTCCTTAGGGTCTCCTGATCCCTTTGAGAAATGCCGGGAGCGGGTGGCAAATAAATCTGTCACCGGTCTCACTGACTCCCAGGGTGTTTTGCAGGAATCTCGGGAGGGTATCCTGGGGGTGGTGAGATCTTACTATGCTGACTTGTTTCAGAGGAAGGTTTTGGATAGAGACAAGATGACCCAATTCTTAAAGACAACTCCGCTCCCTGATACTAATGATTTGGACTTTCTCCTTTGACAGTAGAATTGAAGGTGGCGGAGGTTAAAGAGGCCATTGATAAGTTACATGTGAAGAAGGCGCCAGTTCCAGATGGGATAACAGCAGAATTCTATAAGACATTCAGAGACCTCTTGGCCCCAATCCTCGTGGATGTTTATACAAATTGTCTAGAAAGTCACCTGATGCCTCCATCCAGGAGAGTGTGCTCGCTGATTCTGCTGTCTAAAGGTAAAGAGCCGAGTGACATCAAGAATTGGAGGCCAATTGCCCTCTTGAATGTCGACAGGAAGATTCTGGCAAAGATCCTGTTTTCTAGGTTAGTTTGTCTGTCCCCGGCACTGTTGGCAGGCTGTCAGTATGGCACAGTAAAAGGGCGGAACATCTCTGGGGCAGTGATCTCCATAAGGGAGATGTTTGAGAGATGTAAAGCCCTGAGGTGTCGGAGATATGTTGTGAGTCTTGACCAGGCTAAAGCCTTTGACAAAGTAGATCATGAGTATCTATGGGCCACTTTGTCAAAGTACGGTATTCCGGGACAATTCATTGATTGGCTGAAGACTTTGTATTGTGAGGCCGAGAGCTTTCCTCTGATCAATGGTTGGCAGGGTGACACGTTCAGGGTTGAGGCGGGGGTGAGACAAGGTTGCCCAGGGAGTCCGCTGCTGTATGTATTTGCCTTAGACCCGTTTCTGAGGTCACTGCAGGAGTGTGGTTTTCAGGGGGTGCCGGTCCCCCACTGCCTGCCCCTGAGTGTTGTTGCCTATGCGGATGATGTGACTGTAGTGATATCTGAACCTCGCGAGGTGGAGATGTTGTCTGCGGCCATTAGAAGTTACTCGGAGGCCTCAGGGTCTCTGGTAAACCTAGAGAAGAGTCAAGCTCTCTGGATATCAGATACTGATCCAGACTTTGATCTGCCCCAATTTCTGAGATCCTCCTCCTATATTAAAATCCTAGGGGTCAAATTCGGGAGGGAAGATAATGCCAGACTAAATTGGGAAGAGAAGTTGGAAACCGGAAATGCAAAGGTTCAGCGATGGAAGAACTGGAGGCTGACCTATAGAGAAAGGGTTAAAATGTTGAAGACTTACCTGGTATCTGTCTTCTTGTATGTCTCTGTCGTTTTTCCTTTGCCAGAATCTTTCTCCGCTCTGCTCTTTAGCCTGTTCTTCCAAATGTTCAGGGGGAACAGGTTGAACCTGATAAAAAGAGGTATCACCTACCTACAGAGGAGAGAGGGTGGGTTGAATATGCTGAATCCAAGGGTGTTCTTTGACTCCATGTTTCTAAAAGCTCATTTTGGTTGCCTGGACTCAAACAACAGCTCCCTGTGGGCAAATAGTATAAGGGACTGGATATTGCCTTTTGCAGAGTCTTGGGTGCGAGGCGGCAGTCTCGAGGGGGAGATGGACGCGTGACTACCTCCCCCTGTACCTGGAATATGGGCTCAGATGTCTGAAAAGATGGCGTATTGAGAAGTCTTATATAGAGAGTAAGCCAAGGAAGGACCTATATTTGAGGATCTGTAGGGCTTTCTTTTGTTCTCCGCTTGCCTTGAGAGATTGTGTGACCAGCACTTTACAGGAAAGCCTTAAGTTGCTCAATGATAAACGACTCCCAGATAAATTCTATGATGTAGCTTGGTTATCACTACATGGGAGGCTCTTTGTCAGGGGTAACCTGAAATATCTAAGTGTCTCAGATAGGAGCTGTCCTCTAGGTTGTCAGCAGAAGGAGACGCTGTACCATCCAGCAACAGGAATGTAGACGGGGGGACGATGTACCTGATCATTACTGTGTTAAAATATTACCATTGGCACATGAGAACCCGTGTGTCCATACACAATGAGCCATTCCACCACATCACAGCAGTAAGCCAAATAATGTCTGAGCTCCAATGGGTAAAGTCATTAGAAATAAAGAGAAACCAGAATAATAAGAAATTATGGAGAAATGTATCTTTGGTTTGACACAGATGATGTCTGTTATTTTATTTATTTATTTTGTGTTTTCTTTCCCAGCAAATGTGGACTTTCTAAGTTTATTATCTTTTAATAAGTACTCTAGTTGAGTAGTCATTGTGTGTACAATGCTTGTTATTTTTGTTTTGTATTGTAAGAATTTATTTTAATTGTATTTTCACAATAAAAATTGCCTCCTATATACAAGAATATAACTACTATAATACTGTCTCCTATATACAAGAATATAACTACTATAATACTGCTCCTATATACAAGAATATAACTACTATAATACTGCTCCCATATACAAGAATATAACTACTATAATACTGCTCCTATATACAAGAATATAACTACTATAATACTGCCTCCTATATACAATAATATAACTACTATAATACTGCTCCTATATACAAGAATATAACTGCTATAATACTGCTCCGTTATACAAGAATATACCTACTATAATACTGCTCCTATATACAAGAATATAACTACTATAATACTGCCTCCTATATACAAGAATATAACTACTATAATACTGCCCCTATATACAAGAATATAACTACTATAATACTGCTCCTATTTACAAGAATATAACTACTATAATACTGCAACCTATATACAAGAATATAACTACTATAATACTGCTCCTATATACAAGAATATAACTGCTATAATACTGCTCCGTTATACAAGAATATATCTACTATAATACTGCTCCTATATACAAAAATATAACTACTATAATACTGCTCATATATACAAGAATATAACTACTATAATACTGCCTCCTATATACCAGAATATAACTACTATAATACTGCTCCTATATACAAGAATATAACTACTATAATACTGCTCCTATATACAAGAATATGACTACTATAATACTGCTCCTATATACAAGAATACAACTACTATAATATTGCTCCTATATACAAGAATATAACAACTATAATACTGCCTCCTATATACAAGAATATAACTACTATAATACTGCTCCTATATACAAGAATATAACTACTATAATACTGCTTCTATATACAAGAATATAACTACTATAATACTGCCTCCTATATACAAGAATATAACTACTATAATACTGCCCCTATATACAAGAATATAACTACTATAATACTGCTCCTATTTACAAGAATATAACTACTATAATACTGCAACCTATATACAAGAATATAACTACTATAATACTGCTCCTATATACAAGAATATAACTGCTATAATACTGCTCCGTTATACAAGAATATATCTACTATAATACTGCTCCTATATACAAAAATATAACTACTATAATACTGCTCATATATACAAGAATATAACTACTATAATACTGCCTCCTATATACCAGAATATAACTACTATAATACTGCTCCTATATACAAGAATATAACTACTATAATACTGCTCCTATATACAAGAATATGACTACTATAATACTGCTCCTATATACAAGAATACAACTACTATAATATTGCTCCTATATACAAGAATATAACAACTATAATACTGCCTCCTATATACAAGAATATAACTACTATAATACTGCTCCTATATACAAGAATATAACTACTATAATACTGCTTCTATATACAAGAATATAACTACTATAATACTGCCTCCTATATACAAGAATATAACTACTATAATACTGCCCCTATATACAAGAATATAACTACTATAATACTGCTCCTATTTACAAGAATATAACTACTATAATACTGCAACCTATATACAAGAATATAACTACTATAATACTGCTCCTATATACAAGAATATAACTGCTATAATACTGCTCCGTTATACAAGAATATATCTACTATAATACTGCTCCTATATACAAAAATATAACTACTATAATACTGCTCATATATACAAGAATATAACTACTATAATACTGCCTCCTATATACCAGAATATAACTACTATAATACTGCTCCTATATACAAGAATATAACTACTATAATTCACAAGCGGCACATAGAAGCGAGCAGCCGGCACAACTACCCCTAGATTCCTAAGATCGCACTCTCAGCTAGTGCAGCGAAAATGAAAGACGCCCTGAGCTCGGGCTCCACAGTTCCCTTAACAGTGCTGGCAGGCACTGTAACCCTTCGGGTTCCAAGTCCCTAATGAAAAGACATCTTCGTATCAAACATATGTAGAAAGCAGGGACGTCACTCACCGGGGTACTGTGCCGATAATTCTTTATTTCTTTAAGGTGCAAAAACAGACGGTGCACGGACGTTTCCAAGGACTCAGCTAATCAGAGTAAGACTGGGTGACAGCTGTTGCGCGTGCGCATTCACGCTTCTTCAGGGTCTGAAGAAGCGTGAATGCGCACGCGCAACAGCTGTCACCCAGTCTTACTCTGATTAGCTGAGTCCTTGGAAACGTCCGTGCACCATGTCTGTTTTTGCACCTTAAAGAAATAAAGAATTATCGGCACAGTACCCCGGTGAGTGACGTCCCTGCTTTCTACATATGTTTGATAACTACTATAATACTGCTCCTATACACAAGAATATGACTACTATAATACTGCTCCTATATACAACAATATAACTACTATAATGCTGCCCCCAACAGAATGTAAATAAGAGGTAAACTATCACACCCTTCAAGTTCAGGTGACTGATTTATTGATCTGTCATGTGACCAGCTACTATGGCAGGAATTAAAGTGGTCCCAATAAAAGTAAAAATGCTGCTCAAACACAATGTAAAGTGGTGTAGAGGTGCGGTATAATGGATGGTCCTGTCAGCAGAGTAAACACATGTCTGATAATATCATTATAATGGACCTATAGTTGTGGTCAGAGGATTCCACCCCGACTTTTAATGGAAATCTTGTTACATAACTTAGATGTTTATCTTGTTCTGGAGTAAATAAGTACTGAGGCAGGATATATAATGTATTGTATAAATGTGCAATCTGCAAAACTTTATAAAGATTCCTCCGGAAATGTCACTCCTCCGATACATATTTTAGAAACCTATTCACTTTGTACAAAAGGGTGCAGTATTATAGTAGTTATATTCTTGTATATAGGAGCAGTATTATAGTAGTTATATTCTTGTATATAGGAGCAGTATTATAGTAGTTATATTCTTGTATATAGGAGGCAGTATTATAGTAGTTCTATTCTTGTATATAGGAGCAGTATTATAGTAGTTATATTCTTGTATATAGGATATATAGGAGGCAGTATTATAGTAGTTATATTCTTGTATATAGGAGGCAGTATTATAGTAGTTGTCACGATGCCGGCTGGCAGGTAGTGGATCCTCTGTGCCAGAGAGGGGTGGCGAGGACCGCGCTAGTGGACCGGTTCTAAGCCACTACAGGTTTTCACCAGAGCCCGCCGCAAAGCGGGATGGTCTTGCTGCGGCGGTAGTGACCAGGTCGTATCCACTAGCAACGGCTCACCTCTCTGACTGCTGAAGATAGGCGAGGTACAAGGGAGTAGGCAGAAGCAAGGTCGGACGTAGCAGAAGGTCGGGGGCAGGCGGCAAGGATCGTAGTCAGGGGCAACGGCAGGAGGTCAGGAACACGGGCTAGGAACAAACAAGGGAACGCTTTCACTAGGCACAAGTGCAACAAGATCCGGCCAGGGAGTGCAGGGGAAGTGAGGTGATATAGGGAAGTGCACAGGTGGAAACTAATTAAGCTAATTGGAAGATTGGGCCAGGCACCATCATAGGTGCACTGGCCCTTTAAATCGCAGAGACCCGGCGCGCGCGCGCCCTAGGGAGCGGGGCCGCGCGCGCCGGGACAGGACCGATGGAGAGCGAGTCAGGTACGGGGACCGGGGTGCGCATCGCGAGCGGGCGCCACCCGCATCGCGAATCGCATCCCGGCTGGAGGCGGTACCGCAGCGCACCCGGTCAGGAGATCTGACCGGGGCGCTGCAGCAACGAGGATGAGGCGAGTGCTCCGGGGAGGAACGGGGACCCGGAGCGCTCGGCGTAACAGTACCCCCCCCCCTTGGGTCTCCCCCTCTTCTTGGGGCCAAAGAACCTGAGGAAAAAAAAGTCAATTTTTCCGTGATGAGGTCCGATGCACATTAGGAGGGGTTCTGTGCGGAAACGCATGAGACAGTCCAATCTTTCATTGTTAATACAATAGATGTAGAGGGGTCTGGCGAGACTGGTCACAGGGACGTAGAACCTGTTGATAAGAGAGGCCAAAAAATTTTTTCCTGCAGATCCGGAATCCAAGAAGACCATAGTAGAGAAGGAGAAGGTAGAGGCAGATATCCGCACAGGCACAGTAAGGCGTGGAGAAGCAGAGTTGACATCAAGAACTGTGTCACCTTTGTGCGGAGTCAGCGTACGTCTTTCCAGGCGGGGAGGACGGATAGGACAATCCTTCAGGAAGTGTTCGGTACCGGCATAGTACAGGCAAAGATTCTCCATGCGGCGTCGTGTCCTCTCTTGAGGTGTCAAGCGAGACCGGTCAACTTGCATAGCCTCCGCGGCGGGAGGCACAGGAACGGATTGCAGAGGACCAGAGGAGAGAGGAGCCGGGGAGAAAAAACGCCTCGTGCGAACAAAGTCCATATCCAGGCGGAGCTCCAGACGCCATCCGGAAGAACGCATGTCAATGCGAGTGGCAAGATGAATGAGTTCATGCAGGTTAGCAGGAGTTTCTCGTGCGGCCAGAACATCTTTAATGTTGCTGGATAGGCCTTTTTTAAAGGTCGCGCAGAGAATCTCACTATTCCAGGACAACTCGGAAGCAAGAGCACGGAACTGAATGGCGTACTCGCCAACGGAAGAAACACCCTGGACCAGGTTCAGCAGGGCAGTCTTGGCAGAAGAGGCTCGGGCAGGCTCCTCGAAGACACCACGGACCTCAGCGAAGTAGGACTGGACTGTGGCTGTGGCAGGATCATTGCGGACCCCATCAAATTTGTCCGGCAGGGACAAGCAGGGGTTAGGAGCGGCCGGTTGCTGCGGAGGAGTTGCAGGAGCCGGCGGAGGAGATGGTTGTTGCAGCTGTAGCTGTGACTGAATTTGCTGTATCTGTGACTGAAGATGCAGTGTCACGGAGGTCAAGTATGCCAGCTGTTGATTTCGTTGGGCGATCTTTAGGGCTTGCTGGGCGACCAGTGTAGGGAGGTCGGTGACAACTGGCAGAGGAACTTCAGCGGGATCCATGGCCGGATCTACTGTCACGATGCCGGCTGGCAGGTAGTGGATCCTCTGTGCCAGAGAGGGGTGGCGAGGACCGCGCTAGTGGACCGGTTCTAAGCCACTACAGGTTTTCACCAGAGCCCGCCGCAAAGCGGGATGGTCTTGCTGCGGCGGTAGTGACCAGGTCGTATCCACTAGCAACGGCTCACCTCTCTGACTGCTGAAGATAGGCGAGGTACAAGGGAGTAGGCAGAAGCAAGGTCGGACGTAGCAGAAGGTCGGGGGCAGGCGGCAAGGATCGTAGTCAGGGGCAACGGCAGGAGGTCAGGAACACGGGCTAGGAACAAACAAGGGAACGCTTTCACTAGGCACAAGTGCAACAAGATCCGGCCAGGGAGTGCAGGGGAAGTGAGGTGATATAGGGAAGTGCACAGGTGGAAACTAATTAAGCTAATTGGAAGATTGGGCCAGGCACCATCATAGGTGCACTGGCCCTTTAAATCGCAGAGACCCGGCGCGCGCGCGCCCTAGGGAGCGGGGCCGCGCGCGCCGGGACAGGACCGATGGAGAGCGAGTCAGGTACGGGGACCGGGGTGCGCATCGCGAGCGGGCGCCACCCGCATCGCGAATCGCATCCCGGCTGGAGGCGGTACCGCAGCGCACCCGGTCAGGAGATCTGACCGGGGCGCTGCAGCAACGAGGATGAGGCGAGTGCTCCGGGGAGGAACGGGGACCCGGAGCGCTCGGCGTAACAGTAGTTATATTCTTGTATATAGGAGCAGTATTATAGTAGTTATATTCTTGTATATAGGAGGCAGTATTATAGTAGTTATATTCTTGTATATAGGAGCAGTATTATAGTAGTTATATTCTTGTATATAGGAGCAGTATTATAGTAGCTATATTCTTGTATATAGGAACAGTATTATAGTAGTTATATTCTTGTATATAGGAGCAGTATTATAGTAGTTATATTCTTGTATATAGGAGGCAGTATTATAGTAGTTATATTCTTGTATATAGGAGGCAGTATTATAGTAGTTATATTCTTGTATATAGGAGGCAGTATTATAGTAGTTATATTCTTGTATATAGGAGGCAGTATTATAGTAGTTATATTCTTGTACATAGAAGCAGTATTATAGTAGTTATATTCTTGTATATAGGAGCAGTATTATAGTAGTTATATTCTTGTATATAGGAGCAGTATTATAGTAGTTATATTCTTGTATATAGGAACAGTATTATAGTAGTTATATTCTTGTGCATAGGGGGCAGTATTATAGTATTTTTAGGCATATTTTTGTACACAGTTTGGCGGTAATTTTCCACCCGTTATTTCTAACAGATTTTCTCCAGGTTGGTTGGATGACTTTAGTTTATTTTTCACAAATTCTCTAATGGATTGAAATCTGGACTTTTTTTTGTAAATGGGCTGGGTGACAGCCAATATTCTATTCTTTCACATTCTGCAGCTGCCATACATTGCCTTGTATACACTTCGCTGCATAGGTTAGTCAGATTTGTGGTTAAAGTGTCGCTTTGACAACAAAAAAACATTTGAGATGTCACACAGACATACCAAAAGTTTTGATCGGTCGAGGGTCTTAATGTTGTGATCCTTCAATCATCGCTAGAATTAGCCGGCATAAAGTTTATTTTATAAAATGACAGTATTGCTTGGTGACAACCCCTGTGAATAGAAGAACTATCATGAAGATTATAGAGAATGTAGTCCCATGAAGGAACAAGCCTCTACTCGTATCTCTGCTCCACATTCCTGAAGACTGAAAATAATCACAGACATCGGCCCGAAACGGCTCCTCCTCCATGTTTACCGAGGTGTGTCCCAGGATATCCCATGTGACCTCTAATTTCATTCCAAAATTCTATCATCTCCTATTTAACTAATCTATTTATCTATCTATCTATCTCATATCTATCTATCTCATATCTATCTATCTCCATCTATCTATCTATCTATCTATCTCATATCTATCTATCTCATATCTATCTATCTCCATCTATCTATCTATATATCTATCTCATATCTATCTATCTCATATCTATCTATCTCATATCTATCTATCTCATATCTATCATATATCTATCTATCTCATATCTATCTCATATCTATCTATCTCATATCCATCTATCTATCTCATATCTATCATATATCTATCTATCTCATATCTATCTCATATCTATCTATCTCATATCCATCTATCTATCTCATATCTATCTATCTAAGACAGCAAAAAAGATCTCTCCATAGCATCAGATAAATCCACCGTGAAATGTATTCCATAACGTGTGTCTTTACATAAAGCGACGTTTCGGCCAGCATGGCCCAAAGCTTGAGAAAGGCTGGGTTGAGCTGGCCGATAGCGTTGTTTTTTGTAAAAACACACATTATGGAATACATTTTACGGTGGATTTATCTGGTGCTATGGAGATCTCTTTTGCTGTTTTCGGTGGATGGGTCCCTGACCCGGACCCCAGCTTCTGCGTGCACCACTGCATGAATACTACGCATTGAAGGGTTGTGCTGTTTTTCTTTCCTATCTATCTCATATCTATCTATCTCATATCTATCTATCTATCTCATATCTATCTATCTCATATCTATCTATTTATCTCATATCTATCTATCTCATATCTATCTATCTATCTCATATCTATCTATCTCATATCTATCTCATATCTATCTCATATCTATCTCATATCTATCTATCTCATATCTATCTCATATCTATCTATCTCATATCTATCTATCTCATATCTAGCTATCTATCTCATATCTAGCTATCTATCTATCTCATATCTATCTATCTATCTCATATCTATCTATCTCATATCTATCTATCTCATATCTATCGATCTATCTCATATCTATCTATCTCATATCTATCTATCTCATATTTATCCATCTATCTCATATCTATCTATCTATCTCATATCTATCTATCTCATATCTATCTATCTCATATCTATCTCGTATCTATCTATCATCTCATATCTATCTATCTCATATCTATCTATCTCATATCTATCTATCTCATATCTATCGATCTATCTCATATCTATCTATCTCATATCTATCTATCTCATATCTATCTATCTAATATCTATGTATCTCATATCTATATATCTATCCATCTCATATCTATCTATCTATCTCATATCTATCTATCATCTCATATCATCTATCTCAGTGTTTCCCAACCAGGGTGCCTCCAGCTGTTGCAAAACTACAACTCCCAGCTGTCCAGGCATGCTGGGAGTTGTAGTTTTGCAACAGCTGGGGGCACCCTGGTTGGGAAACACTGATCTATCTCATATCTATCTATTTCATTTCTGTCTATCTATATATTTAATATCTATCACTATTGGCCCTATAGCTCAGTGGGGGAGATTTATCAAAACTTGTCCAGGGGAAAAGCCCATAGCAACCAACCAGATCACTTCTTTCATTTTTTTTAAAAAGCCTTTGAAAAATGATAGAGGTGATCTGATTGGTTGCTATGGGCAACATAGCAACTTTTCCTCTGGACGGGTTTTCATAAATCTCCTCCAGTGTTCCCAGACCTGATTAAAAGAACAATTTTCATTCTCTGGAGAAAGATTCCTACGAAATGTTGTGGACATAACATCAAAGCTGGATGTGCCCCTCGGACTGAATGGGAGGCGGCAGGACAACAATTATCCAGGCATTTCCTGTTGGCAGCCAGAGAAGTCTTTCCCAGACGTTGAAAATTACGGTTGATACCATCTGCAGCTTTATCTTTAAGATCTAGTCAATAGAACGAATTGCAAACAGTTTACAAAAGGTGGAGCCAAAAATGAAGAAGAAATTCCTGAGGATCATGTCGGATTACTATACTGACATCTAGTGGAGATGTACAATAGCTGCAGGTGCCACTGCCTACCGTCCTGGTCTCAAAATAGGTGCAACTGTATAAAAGTAAGAGGCGTCCTGCGTCTCCTGACTATTCAGGCTTTAGATCAGTGCCTGAGGATTCATGGCTGGAGTGTGGCTTTTCTCTTTGACCATGTAACATCGCTTCCCCACGCATAGGTAGGTTTAGTGTTAGGTCAGCTTATCACGCATAGGTAGGTTTAGTGTTAGGTCCGCTTATCACGCATAGGTAGGTTTAGTGTTAGGTCCGCTTATCACGCATAGGTAGGTTTAGTGTTAGGTCTGCTTATCACGCATAGGTAGGTTTAGTGTTAGGTCCGCTTATCACGCATAGGTAGGTTTAGTGTTAGGTCTGCTTATCATGCATAGGTAGGTTTAGTGTTAGGTCCGCTTATCACGCATAGGTAGGTTTAGTGTTAGGTCCCGTGCCACTTGAGAAACGTTGGTGTGCGGGCTCTGGTGTGTCCTTCATACAAGGATACACTGGCGATTGTCTCGATTTTAACATCAGTGTTGAGGGATTAGCCAATGTCATTGTATACATCTCCCACAGTAGTGCACCCATATTCCTGTATTATTCTAATTGTTACACATCCACACCGTCTATCTGGTGTAGGATTCTATTGTGGCACTTGTAGTCCACTGCAGGCATCCTCCATTGTATGCATTTTTATGGTGGGGATCGCCCCTAGTAATGGACCACAAGGGCAGGATCTGCTCCCCCAGTATAAATGCACAATTGCATTTGGGGTTGAGCCCCTCCAGCCATTTGAGACCACGTCTTTGTTGTTTAATCCTTACTTTTTATGACACATTGGTGAAATCCCTTCCCACTTCCAATAATTTGCTGATCATGCAGTTCTATGGAGAGAGGAGTTCTGTACAGATTCTTACCAATAGAAAAAGAAACGGTACCAACCAAGACACTGCCTCATCTCTTTAAGGACCCCAAGACACTTGAAATGTGCTAAGTAGGGTGCACATTGACTGGGCAAAGGAGGGTGCACCCTGACTGTGTGTGGCATCTCTGGTTATCAAGAAGGGGCAACATTTTTCAGCCCTTGTCCCTCCTTCCCTCTATGAGAGGACAAGTTATCTACTAAGAGTTCTCCTCCGTCTGGTTCGTCACCGTCTGGTGCATAATTGAATTTTGAGATTTAGTTACATACACTGTCTTTTAAAAGAGGGCCTCCTAATTTAGACATTGAGGACAGTTTAGTCCTGCAAAGACCGATATTAAACATTTAACAGATTAAAACATCTTTTAGGTAGAATTTATCCCCTTAAGGACTGAGCCCTTTTTCACCTTAAAGGGATAGTCCAGTGGTGAAAAACGTATCCCCTATCCTAAGGATAGGGGATAAGTTTGAGATCGCAGGGGGTCCGACCGCTGGGGCCCCCTGCGATCTCTCTGTACGGGGGCCAGGCTCTCCGGCCAGATAGCGGGTGTCGACCTCTGCACGAAGCAGCGGACGACGCGCCCCCTCAATACATCTCTATGGCAGAGCACTCCGGCTCTGCCATAGAGTTGTATTGAGGGGGCGCGTCGTCCGCTGCTTCGTGCGGGGGTCCACACGCCCCCTTCGCACGGGCTGTCGGGGCCCCGTACAGGAGATCGCGGGGGGCCCCAGCGGTCGGACCCCCCGCGATCTGTAACTTATCCCCTATCCTTAGGATAGGGGATAAGTTGTTCACCACTTGTTCACTACTGGACTACTCCTTTAAGGACTGAGCCCTTTTTCGCAATTCTGACCACCGTCAATTTACGAATTAATAACTCGAAAACGCTTTTACAGAATATTCTAATTCTGAGAATGTTTTTTCGTGACATATTCTACTTTATTTTGGTGGTAAATTTTTGGCATTACTTGCATCCTGTTTTGGTGAAAAATCCCAAAATTTTTAAATTTTGCATTTTTCTAACTATGAAGCTCTCTCTCTACTTGTAAGGAAAATGTATATTCCAAAAAAAAAAAATAATAATTTTATTCACAAATACAATATGTCCACTTTATGTTGGCATCATAAAATGGACATATTTTTGCTTTTTGAAAAATTAGAGGGCTTCAAAGTAGAGCAGTAATTTTCCAAAACTTCATGAAAATTGCTAAATCTGAAGGGACAGAGGTTACAGAACTACAACTCCCAGCATGCCTGGGCAGTCCAGGCATGCTGAGAGTTGTAGTTTGGCAACATCTGGAGGGCTACTGTTTGGGCACCACTGTAACATTGGTCTCCAAACTGTGACCCTCCAGATGTTGCAAAACTACAACTCCCAGCATGCTGGGAGTTGCAGTTTGGCCTTCCTAGTGGTTGCCACAGTAAAGATCACTTTACTTTCACTTTCATTTACCCCCCCACCGTAGTTTACCTACCTGAGCCAGGATACAGCAGTCTCCAGCGACGATCGGGGGTCCCCAGGCATCTTCTCCTCCAGGTACCGGCCTCCATCTGCTCCCGACGTTCCCCTCGACATCCAGGGGTGGGCAGAACGGGGGGGTTGCCATGGCAACCCACTGTCCTGCCCTGCCATTGGTCAGAATCAGTTCTGACCAATGGCAGGGGATAGGAGGAGATCGCAGCACTTCGACCTCGCTCCTATCCCTCAGGATGATCAGGGCTGTCACTGATAGCTCCGATGATCCCGGCATCCCGAAGACGCGGCATCCCGAACAGCGGAGACATAGCAGGAGGGTCCCTTACCTTGCCTCCTGGTGTCCGATCGCCGAATGAATGCTCAGTGCCTGAGATCCAGGCATGAGCAGTCAAGCGGCAGAATCCTCGATCAATGGTTTCCTATAAGAAACCACTGATCAATGTAAAAGATCAGTGTGTGCAGTGTTATAGCCCCCTATGGGAGCTATAACATTGCAAAAAAAAGTGAATAAAGATCATTTAACCTCTTCCCTAATAAAAGTTTGAATCATCCCCCTTTTCCCATAAAAAAAAAAAACTGTGTAAATAAAAATAAACATATGTGGTATCGCCACGTGCAGAAATGTCCGAATTATAAAAATATATCATAAATTAAACCACAAGGTCAATGGCGTATGCGCAAAAAAATTCCAAAGTCCAAAATAGTGTATTTTTGGTCATTTTGAATATCATGAAAAAATCAATAAGTCCTATCAATGCAAAAATGGTACCGCTAAAAACTTCAGATCACTACAAATATGTAAAAAAAACTTCAGATCACGGCACAAAAAATTAGCCCTCATACTGCCCCATATGCAGAAAAATAAAAAAGTTATAGGGGTCAGAAGATGACAATTTTAAACGTATACATTTTCCTGCATATAGTTAGGATTTTTTCCAGAAGTACGAAAAAATCAAACCTACCGTATTTTTTGCCGTATAAGACGCACTTTTTCTTCCCCAAAACTGGGGGGGGGAAAGTCGGTGCGTCTTATACGGCGAATACACCCCTATCGCGGCGGTCCCTGCGGTCATCAACGGCCGGGACCTGCGGCTAATACAGGACATCATCGATCGCGGTGATGTCCTGTATTAACCCTTCAGACGCGGCGATCAAAGCTGACCGCTGCGTCTGAAGGGAAAGTGACACTAACCCGGCTGTTCAGTCGGGCTGTTCAGGACCGCCGCGGTGAAATCGCAACAGCCCAACTGAATAGCCGGGTTAGTGCTTACAGGACACCGGGAGGGACCTTACCTGCCTCCCCGGTATCTTCTCCGTTCAGGGATCCTCTGTATGGCCGGCGCTCTCCTTCCTCGCCATCACGTCGTCGCGTACGTGTGTCAGCGTGCGTAACAACGTGATGGTGGCGACGGAGAGCGAGGATACCCGGCCGGCAGCAGAGACGTTCCGGAGCAACATCCAGGGCAGCGGTGACGGGTCCGGAGCGGCGGGGACACGTGAGTATTACCTTCTATGCAGTGGTCTTCAATCTGCGGACCTCCAGATGTTGCAAAACTACAACTCCCAGCATGCCCGGACAGCCAACGGCTGTCCGGGCATGCTGGGAGTTGTAGTTTTGCAACATCTGGAGGTCCGCAGGTTGAAAACCACTATTGGGTTCAAAATCTTAATTTTTTTTTAGATTTTGCACCTATAAATTGGGTGCGTCTTATACGCCGGTGCGTCCTATAGGGTGAAAAATACGGTATATAAGTAGGGTATCATTTTAATTGTATGGACCTACAGAATAAAGAGAAGGTGTCATTTTTACCAAAAAATGTACTGTGTAGAAATGGAAGCCCCCAAAATTTACAAAATGGCGTTTTTTCCCCAATTTTTTCTCACAATTATTTTTTTTTCCGTTTCACCGTAGATTTTTGGGTAAAATGACTGACATCATTACAAAGTAGAATTGGTGGCGCAAAAAATAAGCCATCATATGCATTTTTAGGTGCAAAATTGAAAGAGTTATAATTTTTTAAAGGTAAGGAGGAGAAAACGAAAAATGCATAAACGGAAAAACCCCTGGTCTTTAAGGGGTTAAATTCTTTTACAGAGTTCACCATGACCCCTTACTCTGGAAGAGAATTCCACAGTCTCACTGCTCTTACAGTAAAGAACCCCTGTCTGTGCTGGTGTAGAAACCTTCTTTCCTCTAGACGTAGAGGATGCTCCCTTGTTATAGATACAGTCCTGGGTATAAATAGATCATGGGAGAGATCTCTGTACTGTCCCCTGATATATTTATACATTGTTATTAGGTCGCCCCTAAGCCTTCTTTTTTCTAAACTAAATAACCCCAATTCTGATAATCTTTCTGGGTACTGTAGTCCTCCCTTTCCACATATTCCCCTGGTTGCCCGTCTTTGAACCCTCTCCAGCTCCACTATATCTTTCTTGTACACTGGTGCCCAGTACTGTACACAGTATTCTATGTGTGGTCTGACTAGTGATTTGTACAGCGGTAGAATTATTTCCTTGTCGTGGGCATCTATGCCCCTATTGATGCCCCCCATGATTTTATTTGCCTTGGCAGCAGCTGCCCGACACTGGTCACTACAGCTTAATTTACTATTAACTAAGACTCCCAAGTCCTTTTCCATATCAGTCGTCCCAAGTATTCTCCCATTTAATACATAATCCCAGCTTGGACTTTTCCTCCCCATGTGCATTACCTTACATTTATCAGTGTTGAACCTCATTTGCCACTTCCCAGCCCAAACATTCAACCTATCCAGATCCATTTGTAACAGTGCACTGTCCTCTATAGTATTTACCGCTTTACATTTAGTTTAGTATCATCTGCAAAGATTGCTACTTTACTATTCAACCCCTGTACAAGGTCATTAATAAATATATTAAATAGAACAGGACCCAAGACTGACCCCTGTGGTACCCCACTAGTAACAGTCACCCAATCAGAATAAGTACCATTAATAACTACCCTCTGGTTCCTATCACTGAGCCAGTTACTTTCCCACTTGCAACCATTTTATGCACCAACCTTTTATGTGGCACCGTATCAAATGCTTTGGAAAAATCCAGATATCCGACATCCAGCGATTGCCCCTGGTCCAGTTTGGAGATCACCTCCTCATAAAAGCTGATCAGGTTAGTTTGACAGGACCGATCCCTCATAAAGCCATGCTGATATGGGGTCATACATTTATTTTTATCAAGATACTCTAAAATAGCATCCCTTTGAAAACCCTCAAACAATTTATATACAATTGAGGTTAAACTACAGGCCTATAATTCCCGGGATAACCTTTTGACCCCTTTTTAAATATTGGCAGCACATTTGCCATGCGCCAGTCCTGGGGAACAGTCCCTGTTACTATAGAGTCTCTGAATATTAAAAAATCTGGTCTGTCTATTAAATTACTTAATTCCTTTAGAACACAGGGGTGAATGCCATTTAGACCAGGCAATGTACTTCTTCCTGGGTTAGACAGGCGACCTGTACTTCTTCCTGGGTTAGACAGGTGATCTGTACTGGGGAGTTTACCTTATCTCGCTGTATTTCACCTGGCATTTCATTTTCCTCGGTGAAAACAGTGGATAAGAATTTATTTAATAGATTTGCTTTTTCCTGATCCCCGTTTATAATTTCCTCCTCATCATTTTTTAAAGGGCTAATACTTTCATTTTTAACCTTTTTTCTATTTATATAATTAAAAAACATTTTGGGGTTAGTTTTACTCTCTTTGGCAATGAGTCTTTCTGTCTCTATTTTTGCTATTTTTATGTTTTTTTTATTTATTTTTCTCTATAGCTTTTTAATGCTTCTTCACTGCCATCCTGTTTTAGTAGTTTAAATGCTTTACTTTTGTCATTTATTGCTCCCTTAAAGGGGTACTCCGGTGAAAACCTTTTTTCTTTTAAATCAACTGGTGCCAGAAAGTTAAACAGATTTGTAAATTACTTCTATTAAAAAATCTTAATCCTTCCTGTACTTATTAGCTGCTGAATACTACAGAGGAAATTCTTTTCTTTTTGGAATTCTCTCTGATGACATCACGAGCACAGTGCTCTTTGCTGATGTCGTTATAATAATAATAACTCTTTATTTATTGTTGTCCTTAGTGGGATTTGAACCCAAGGCCCCAGCACTGCAAGGCAGCAATGCTAACCACTGTGCCACCATGTTACCCTTAGCATAGATCGGCTATGTATGGTTGCTAAAATGGACAGAGATGTCAGCAGAGAGCACTGTGCTCGTGATGTCATCAGTGTTCCAAAAGAAAGGAATTTCCTCTGTAGCATTCAGCAGCTAATAAGTACTGGAAGGATTAAGATTTTTTTATAGAAGTAATTTACAAATATGTTTAACTTTCTGGCACCAGTTGATTTAAAAGAATAAAAGGTTTTCACCGGAGTACCCCTTTAACATTTTTTTCCATCCATATTGGTTTTCTTTTATTTCCGACCCTTTTATTCCCATAGGGTATATACATCTTACAGTGAGAATTTAAGATATTTTTAAAAGTCTCCCATTTAGTGTCAGTGTTCTTGTATTTGAGGACATTATCCCAATTTATATTGTTAAGGGCTTCTCTAAGTTGATCAAACTTTGCCCTCCTAAAGTTCATTGTTTTTGTGGCCCTACGAGAGATTCCCTTATTGAAGAACAAGTTATAATGTATTATATTATGATCACTATTTCCTAGGTGGACTTGTGGTGTCCTGGTTCAGGACCTGGTCCTGTCCCTTTGTCTAAAGTCCCCTCAGCCAGAGTCCCTCCATGTCAATAGGGCTCACCTGTATGGCTAACCCCTAGTCGCCTCATATAAATGGTATTTGATGTGTGTGTGTGTGTGTGTGTATATATATATATATATATATATATATATATATATATATATGTTATATAGGAATACCTCTGTATAGGACCTTTGAGGTCACGTGCCTTTAATTAAATTGTATAATGGTTTAAGGACCTTTGGGTCATGTGATACCCAGAGTTCACTGGGTCAGGACTGACAGGTTCTGCTGACCAATGAGCTTTGTCCCACCCCCTTAATATATAAGGGGCTGCAGCCACTAAATTCTCTCTCTTGAGACCTGTACATGAAAGCAAGCACATCTCATATCTTCAGCATTAATTCAAGCTAGGCCTGAAGCCTAATACCTAGCAGCCACAAAACCGTGAGTTATCCAAGCTCAAACTACTAAATCCTGTGTGACTACTTGAAACTCAAATCTCCTAAAAATAGTAGCACAGTGGCTAGCACCAAAGCTCATTGATCCCAGAGTCCCAGCAAACCTGTGAGGAACCTGTACTGCGGTTCTCTCTCTCAAAGACTGTTATGTTCCATGCCGTTGCATAAAATATACAGTAAAGTTACTTTGTTTACTTCATAAAATCTGCTGTGATAGGATTATTACATTTAGGAAACCACACCCTGGCGTCACGACATTTAAGGGTTAACACCAATAGACCCTACACTATCATCGCAACACCCCAGGCACCATTGCTCTTCCTCCTGCTCACCACATTCTTCTACTTGCACATTAGTTACTCTGTCAGGTCTGTTGGTTAATATTAAGTCTAGTAGGGCGCCCCCTCTGGTCAGGACCTGCACCATTTGGGACAGATAATTGTCTTTAGCTATAGTCAGAAACCTGTTTCCTTATGAGAGTCTCCCAGTTTATATCAGAATAGTTAAGGTCTCCCATTATTATCACATCATTCTTATTTGCTGCCTTGTTTAATTGCCTCAGTAATTGATCTTCTGGCTCTTCCATTATGTTTGGTGGCTTATAGCAAACCCCTATCAGAATTTGTTTAATTTTATCTCCATATATTTCTACCCATAATGACTCCCCATTATCATTTCCCTCCCATATATCCTCCCGCAGTGCGGCCTCCAGACTCGATTTCACATAAGGACAAACTCCTCCCCTTTCTGTTTTGTCTTATCCTTCCTGAATAGACCATAACCCTGTATCTTGACCGCCCAGTCACAGCTATCATCCAACCAAGTCTCTGTTATACCCACTATGTCATCAATCACTCCAGTTCCTCTGTTTTATTGGACAGACTTCTGGCATTAGTCAACATGCAATTCAAAGGTGTATGTTTTTTCTTCCTATGAAGCCTATCCCTATTAACTATTCTAAGCCCTCCCTCTGCTCCACTCTCAGGTATATTAATAAGTCCCTCCTCTCTATCTTCACTATCTTCCCCCTCTATGTTGTAGGTTTCCTCCCCCCAGTCCCTAGTTTAAACACTCCTCCACCCTTCTAGCCATTTTCTCCCCAAGCAAAGCTGCACCCTCCCCATTGAGGTGTAGCCAGTCCCTACGGCAGAGCCGGTAACCGACAGCAAAGTCGGCCCAGTTCTCCATGAACCCAAACCCCTCCTTCCTACACCAGCTTCTGAGCCCCTTGTTTACCTCCCTTATCTCCCACTGCCTCTTTGGTTTGGCTCGTGGTACAGGTAATATTTCAGAAAATATTACCTTGCAGGTTCTTGCCTTAAGCTTGCGGCCTAAGTCCCTGAAATCATTTTGATAGGGGATAAGATGTCTAGGGGCGGATTACCCCTTTAAGGTCAATGGTGACCTGGGGTCACCTGAGATATCATCCATACAGACATCTGTGCCCACAGAGGTTAAACAAGAGAGGTTAGAGAATACATATGGCAATGTAGAACTGGAACGTAATCAATAAGGTAAAGGTTATGGACGCACCATGCCATAAGAAGTATTTGTACCCATTATTTGGCAGTGATTTCCTATAATAAACCAGTCTCTTTCAACTCTTTTTCTTTTTTTGTTTTTATCCCTAAAAATAAAAGAATCAAAAGACTGCCTCACAAATAATAAAACAATCAGAACAACAAATTAAAATTGATTATTTAATTTTTATTCATTTAACATTCCAATTCATTTGTACCCAAAATTTGACTCCGTGCCGCACCATACAAATAGTGGAAAGATCAATTTTAACAAAGGAATAAAGAAAAAAAAAGTACCAAACAATGAAAAAGAAAAATAATATTGAGTGAACATGACAAATTCATTTACTATTGTGTTTTTTTTAAACTTTCTGTAAAAAGAAGAGATGACATAAAACAATTTATACATATCCAAATAGTATGGTGACAAATGAATACTGTAATAGCATTAAAATTAAGTGAGGTATTCTGGGTATAAAAGCAAAAAATATTTTCTACAACTCATAATGACACAATTGAAAAGTGAAATACTGTTGGTTTAATAACATGAATATCGAAATTGTAACATCCAGAAAACAAAATAAACAAAAAATCTGTTGGTCTCTTTTAAAAATGGCCATAAAAAGCAAAAAATTTGATGAAATAACACTTAAAAAAATACTTACAATGGAACTGAAATATAAATTTGACAGAAATTATTAAAATTCTGAAAATACTTGACAATTTCTCACCTATCGATTCTAAAATTTCTTTAGAATGGGAAAAACAATAAAAGATAAACTAAAAAAAAAATTCCAGTAACCAAGTATACTGGACGTATAATTTTTTTAATAAAATAAAGAGAAAAGATACTTTATATTATATATTTTTTTTTTTGTAAATTCAGTTAAGGTTTCATAAAACTAAAATAAAATTATCATATAAGATTAGAAGGAACTTAAAAATTAAATTAATTAATTAAAATGAAATATATAAATGTAAATGAATAAATAAATTAAATGTTACCTATTAGTAATAACTTATAAATAATAATAGAAAAATAATAATTAAAATTATGTTCCACATTTGTTATTGTTACTTTTGAAATTTAGGATAGTGAGCAAAAGATTTTTCCTTTCGAAGACTTACATGTTTATCCAATACTCTAACTACAAACCGCATATCAATGCACAAACTGTATGATCCTTATGGTAATGAATCTGCGTATAAATTTACCACTTTGGGCTGGAAAAAAATACTGCATCAATAATTTTTTTTTTTACATTTTTAGAATCACAATTTTGGTAAAATTGTCGTCCCATTTTAGCAGCCTGAGGCTTTGTTACCACATTGACTTTTTTGTGATTTTAGAGAACAGAAGACAATATTCTCAAAGGAAAAAAGACCTGTAATGATTGCATACTGGGCCAGAAACTCAAGTAAAATGGCAACTATGTAATATATGGCTGTTTCAAGTCTTCCTAGTGGCTTATAAATGTGGGGGTCCTTCCCAATTTGGCCGCAGTGGACAGCCTGTTGACCCATCATGATTCTTTCATGTTTAGGTAAAATAGAATATTGGGTCACTATACAATATGGTTGTCTGTATGTTGTTGGTAACTGAGACATCTGCAATTTTATGATGAAAATCCCATAGAGCTATGTAAAAGTTTTAGGTCTATAGTTGGTACCGATGGCTTCAAAATTCAATGTTACCTAATGCAGCACAAAAGGCTCTTTAGCTCTGGAAAGTTTTGCATAGCTGAAAATGAGACTTCATAACATTGACACATATCTTCAAATGTCACGAGCATTGATCATTCACCCTGTTTATATAAACTTTTTTTTTCCAGCCACCAAAAGAAACTTATATTTCAAAAATTGGCAAACACAAGATTGCAAAACGTCAATGTCAACTCATTCTTCTACATAAGTTAAAGGGGAATTGCACCATAACTGATTTCCTTGCAAGTCATACTGACTACACAAAATTCTCAAAGAAATAGGCCTCTACAAAATGCCTAAGCGCTGGCTAAGTACTGTATAAAACCTCAGTCCTTGGGAAGGAAGGGGAGCAGAGGTAGCAGCTATACCCAGGCACTGGTGCAAGAGGAGCCCAAAGGTCTTTTACCCCATAAAAAGATTCCAGTAGTAAAAATTACACATTGTATTTGGACCAAGGAGTTTCATATTACATCTGTGCATAGTCCCTTTGTTCAGAAATTCATTGGGAGCACCAATCATGGCTCATAACAATTGTCAACTTGTATGTTGGACAATGAATTTAGATGGAATTCCCCTTTAACAAATGATCAATGCCTTAAAGTATATTAGTAATATGGTCTGCCACTCATAGGCTCTGTTTGATATTACATTCACATGAATGGGGCTGAGCTGCAGTACCAGACACAGCCAACAGTTTTTGAAAAAGGAAGAGCAGACCTTTATCTGTTTAATCTCAAACGACAGAATATAGTGAGTCTTGATGGTCTCAGAAGCACATCTCCTGATCCAGAACATGGCTTTCAATTTCCTGAATGGGACAGCCATTTTAAAAAGTCAGAAGCCCCTATTCTCAGTATCACTAAGAAAGTCAATCAAGTAAACCCATTGCATAAGTCTAGGCCACAGAGAGTTAGAGGCCACCTGGAAAGGACCTTCAAATACAGAATCCATAGTCAATGAGTGCTATACCATACGAGTGATGGAATTTTAAGTTAAAACTATATAAGTAGCAATAACAACCTTACAGAATTAAAAAAGGGTCAAGTGCATAAACATATCAGTGCATGGAGAGAACATGGTGTCATCGACAATCCAATCCACCTCAAACACAATTTGTGCAAGCTATTATTAGTAATGAAGACCATTGGCCAAGTATATACCTATTGATTTAAAAATAAATCTAAACTTCTACCTAACTCCTCGAGAGCAAGGAAAACCTTAAGATGAATGACCGCTGAGGAGAAGAGATCCAACCCAATCAATCAATCCAGAAAAATTGACAGAATCATTCAATGATAGTTAGTCAGTGTAACT
Source organism: Hyla sarda (assembly GCF_029499605.1). Taxonomy (NCBI): domain Eukaryota; kingdom Metazoa; phylum Chordata; class Amphibia; order Anura; family Hylidae; genus Hyla; species Hyla sarda. The sequence continues at coordinate 406,410,698 of NC_079192.1, forward strand.
GGTTTAGCCATGAAAATAATCCTTTAAGGCACCAAAGCACCGAAATTCAGAATAACCCATGATGTAGAATGCTGCTTGTAGATAACGCGTGTGGTCCACCAGGTTCTAGAAGATTTTCCTTTCCAAAGTTACCACATTTCAAATATAAGAGGGTAAGATCTCAGAGCTGGTGGTTCTGTTGTATTGGTCTCTATGGAAGGTGGTGGTCACCGCATGGTGGTGAAAGGAGGTATTGCAGTTTCAAAAACTTTCATTGATATTGCGGTAACATTCGGAAAAAAAAAACACCCACAACCCATGTTGTTTCATTATTAATTTCTCAAGTAGATATAATCTAGACATAGCATAAGAGGCGATACCTCCCCTTGAGGGGGATTTTAGAACTTCTAGGCAATGGTCATTTTTAGGCTTGTACATGCTTTTAAACTCATTGTTCTCACTGGGTGTGTTACCCACCTTATCTTCAAATACACAAGTATATGGAAGGAGTAGACTCACTAATATTTAAAGCGTACTTACCGATACAAAAAAAAAAATGCAATCTCCTACTCTTGGGCAGTTGTAGGTGTAAATGTTCTCTCTTTGATGGAGTCTTTCTGGTGTCATATTCAGGCACGTGCTATGAGCAGAAATGTCTCTCCCTAGTTATTACTCTTCCTCCCCTCAAACACTCTGTCTACATCCCCCCTCCTGTCCCCTCCACTTCTTTACATTGGATGCATTTTTATAGTAATAACAGAGGTTTCCTAACAATTACCTGAACTACAATCTACTGGAAGGTAGGTGAGATGCCACCTTCCCCATGTAAGATATTTCTTCGATAGGTACGCTTTAAGAAAGTCTTGTCATTCTTGTAACCAACTGAACAAACCTTTGCCTGATGTTGAGCTCCTCGTCTCATGTGATGCGGTTGCCCATGTTTTAAGCCACCCAAACACTACAACATCCCATAATTACGGCTACCTTACCCTATATTCCATAGAAATCCAAAATGCTTTGCATTAGACTAACCATACAATGTCCCAAAGAATAGTTTTGTCCTAAAGTATGTAGATCACAGTAAAGGGTGCAAAATCATATAAAAAAAATAAATAGCATGCTCTTAACAACAAATAAAAAAATCAACCTTATGACCGCCTATGAAAAGTGAAGAATTACGTCCAACGCGGCTTTATATATTGTCTTTAGTATCCTGGAACACTGATGAGTTTAAGGAACAGTCCTTTATCTGCATACTTTCCATGTCATCAGCATCTGCTGTGATAAAGGTCACCAAAGAATGGTCTTCCGGTAAAACTATGTTCCTTCTGTGCTTCTCTGTATCTTGACATAAGTCTGGATAGCGAAACAGTATAAGTCCATACTTCTGGTTTCACCAGGCTTGTGATTGCGACCAAAGTTCTACTTTCCCATTTTAGCATCTTTTTTGAAGTCTACAGGTTAGGGGGTGTTTTGGAGAGACAGTAGAGAGGGGTGCACTGTGGGTTGGAATGTGTTCTCTCTCCTTGGAGTGCTAAATTAGGACTAAAAGATAAAAAATAAAAAGACAATTGGTGACCAGCATGAGAACAAGTGACAATTTATGACAAGAGGACTTTGTTCACAGACATTACAAAATACCACAAAATGATGAATGGAACAATTCAGTCAACCATATATCTGTGTAGTCTTAGAACTAAGGTGGTGCTTTTTATTTTATTTTGTGACTACCCAAAAATAAAATCTTGCTATAGTAGTAATAGTAGACAAGTCACTTGTCAGCTTTGCAGTATAGGCTGAGGCAGAATGAGCAGAGTCAGTTGTTCTCCTCTAAGCCTACATAAGGCAAGATAGTAAGGCTATTCACTTTGATAAGGCTATGTATACATCCCGTCATGTATGTATGTAAATGCACACCTGTCATGCCCACTATTAGGGCGAGGTGCTTTATTTCTGTTTCTTCCAGGAAACTGATGTTTCTATCTGGTTCGTTTCAGCAGTCATAAAACACACACTTCTGCAGAACAGTCTATACAGACAATACAGGCAGAAAGTGTCTGCTTCCAATATGGCTGCCGTCAGCAAAGTTGTTCGAAATTAAAAAATGAATAGCTATAATACAAAAGAAAAGAACAAACTAATTATTTCAAGTCTCAAGACTTATATCTAACAAGATATAATAAAAGAAAAGGAATTGGAAGGGCACTAACCACATTCATGTCTTCTTAGTTTTAATCTTTCCATAGTGAATAGCAGGTTGGAGTGGACGGATGCAATCAGGGCGCTCAGGGGCAACAGCCGTCTCATGCGTAATGACGGACATATGTCATTATGCATGAAACGACTGTAGCCTCTAAACACCCTGATTGCATCTGTCCACGCCATATCGTTACTCTTTATGGCAAGATGAAAACTAAGAAGACAGGAATGTGGTTAGTGCCCTTCCAATTTCTTTTATCATATTAGTATCTATAGTTTGCTGTTTATGGAATAGAGCACCCATGCCATTTTGGATATCTTTTAGTCCACTTTGGCCGCTGCACCACTTCAAAAAATGGTCAGTAGGATACATTATTGATTGGAAACCTACATCGATCTGTGCCCTCCCACTTTTATTTTCTATATCCTGGTTACATCTAACAAGTGCAACTAGAATTACATACATAGGACGTTCCCTTTAACCCTGCAATCAGATGATTAGCAGAAGTGCCAAGAGATAGACCTTAAAGGATAGAGGATAAGATGTCTGATAGTGGGGGGCCCGCTCCTGGGACCCCCCGCGATCTCCCTGCAGCACCCGCATTCTAATTTTTTAATTTTCTTTTATAGAATGAGTCATTACTGATACATAAAAAATACTAAAATAGACATACTTCTATATTGTTAATTTAAATAATTGTTTTCATTTAATAAGAAAAAGTCGAATAACTAAAAAAAGGTTTTATTAACAAATTTTTTTTTTTAAATTGTAAAACTTCTTACAATGTCACAGTAATCCCTGACTTGGGACTGGGGCATCTAAGGAGTAACATGCTGGGTTATAGAGTCTATTAATAACCTCAATAACCTCAAAGGAAAGCCATAAAATGGTTAGGCTCCCAAAAAGATCTACATATTACTAAAGCTGACAAAGGCAGAGCTGTGTGTGAACTATGTCTGCATACAATAAATAAATTGACCGCCATTTAAGTGCTACCTATGAGAAACTAAAAGAAAATCCCACCAGGCACACTATGGACCCCCTCAGGTCCCTTCTTAGGCGCCAGGTGGAAAAGGGAGTACTGTCAAATAAAATGGCTGAAAAATTAATCCCTGACATCCCAAAACCCGCAAAGTGGTATGTATTACTGAAGGTGCACAATTATATTGATACCCCTACCGGCCGTCCAATCGTAGGCAGTATAGGGTCTATCACTGAGGCACTTTTGAGTTATTTAGAATGGCTCCTGGCTTCACTCTTAAAAAGCATTCCCACACTATTAAAAGACACAAATGAACTACTAGGTGCTTTTGAAAAAAAATGTGGGCAGGACTCATACAAGTTACCATCTATAGACGGCGAGAGCCTGTACACTCGCATCCCACACAATGCGGGTGTACAGGCTATGAATGCCTTGCTGTCTGAAACAGATAAGTCTGCAGATTTTGTGGACGAAGCTCTTTTTGTCTCAAAAAACCACATTTTTGCATGAGGGGCATTGGTATAGGCAGGCCCATGGCACAGCCATGGGCAGGCCTATATCATGCATCTATGCAAACATCTTTTTGACTGTGCTTGAACAGAGGTACGTTTTTTTGTTCTGGTAACCCATATGAGCACCACATAAAGTATTATTTACGATATGTGGATGACCTATTGATAGCATAGGAGGGTACTAGTGATAATTTTTCCAATTTTGCGACGTATTTAAACACAGCCAATAACGTAAACAAGTTGTTCACCAGTCAATATGGAGACGATACCATTGATTTTCTCGATTTAAAATTACAGTTAAACAAGGGTATCCTGGAAACATCGGGTTTTAGAAAAACAATTGCAAGGAATTCCCTATTACACTACGCAAGCTCTCATCCATTTTTTGTAAAAAATAATATCCCATATAGCCAAATGCTTAGATTAAAGGGGTACCTCGCTGCTAGCGTTTGGAATAAACTGTTCCTGTGCCGGAAGCTCGTGGCATCATAGCCCCGACCCCTGATGGCGTCACACCCCACTCCCTCAATGCAAGTCTATGGGAGGGGGCGTGACAGCCGCCACGCTCCCTCCCATAGACTTGCATCGAGGGGGTGGGCTATGATGTCACAAGCTCCCAGCGCCAGCTCCAGTGTTCGGAAAAGTTTGTTCCAAACACTGAGCAATGGAGTACCCCTTTAAAAAGAGTCAGTAGCAATCCTGAGAAATATGAAGAACAAGTAAATGAACTGAGCAAGACACTAAAGAACAGAGGGTATCAGAATATAATAGAAGGAGCTTATAAAAAAGCACAATGCAGAACAAGAGATGAATTACTGACACCAAAATAAAAAGATAGAAAAAATTATAATGTATGCGTTTTTTCCTTCGCCAAAACAAATATGAATGATTGCATAAAAATAATTTTTTTTAGCATGATCCAGATCTGTGAAATTTGGCCGAGGAAAAACCCCTCATTACATTTAGACACACAAAAGCAGTAGGAGATTGCATTAAAAATAAAAAACGCAGAACACAAAAGAGAGAACATTTGAAATTGAGCCCCAATTTATTTCCTGCCAAACATCCTTTGTTGTGTATGCCATAATTTGTACTTGCAGCTATTTTTACATAGGCAAGACAAAACAAAAATTATTTACACGAATAAGGGAACTTCTCTATTCGCTCTTCACTGAAAAAGGAGACACCCGCTTTATTAAAGGTGATCTGTAGTGCTCTAAACTTATCCCCTATCCGAAGGATAGGGGATAAGTTATAGATTGCGGGGGGGGTCCGAGTGCTGGGGCCCCCCGCGATCTCCTGTATGGGGCTGTATGTACAGGAAAGAGGGCGTTCTGTCCCTACATGATGCGGCTGCTGGCATGCCCCTCCATGAATCCCATAGAGATACATGGAGGGGGCGTGCTGGCTGCCGCTTAATGCGGGAACGGAACGCCCCCTTTTCTGTACATTGCCGCGGCCCGTACAGGAGATTGCGGGGGCCCCAGCACTCGGACCCCCCGCGATCTATAACTTTTTCCCTATCCTTCGGATAGGGGGTAAGTTCAGAGCACTACAGATCTCCTTTAAACATATGTGCAAGGCACATGATAATCCAAATGAATTAAAGTTTGCGGGAGTGGAGCAAATAGAAAATGTCCCCTTTGGGGTAGATCGCCATGAAGAATTGCTTCAAAAAGAAGCTTTATGGATTATGAAGTTGAAAGCTTTAGATCCTTTGGGACTAAATGAGCGAAATGATTTATCCCCGTTCATATAAATCACATTCCTATGCAGTGATTATTTGCTTTTAACTTGATTAATTACATTTGGTGTTATTGTTAAGTTGTTTATGGTTACTATGGTTACCTAACACTGCTATAAGGAATCCCCTTACCACAGGTAGATGTACAGCTGATAGGAAGAAACATCACGCATGACGCGAAGCTAGTCTCAGTGGTACGCCCCCCTCTGCACGTGAGAGCTGCATCTCTCTGCTCCCCGCTCCATGGATTGTCGTGCGATAATAATTCAATTATGAATTATGGTCATAAAAATATTAATTATGAAAAATGTTATAGTTTGAAAAATATTAAAAATATCAAAATTATGACCTGGTGAATTGTAGACTGTCACAATCACACCCTATCAGTACAGCTAAGACGCTAGAGAGAGTGTGATGGTGCAAGGGTTAAAGCCGCCAGACCTCTGGGTATCCACTACTAGTCCCAGCAAGTCACCAAATTAACCCTTAGATAAATGTGTTTCACCAGAGCTTCCTTGAGAAAGGTGAGCTCCTATATTTAGAGATCAAAGACCAGAGCTGATTAATTAAACATTTAATCTGATAAAAAGTATCACAGTGCTATATATCTAAAAATAAACAAATGACATACAGTTACAAAATATGAAAGAGTTTAGCAAGGCAAGTTCAGAAAACAAAAGATGAAGTTCTTACAGCATGATGGTATACAGAGACCCCCACCTCCCGCAAACCTTTGCCTGTACCCCAATCCAGGTACACATGGGCCATGGGCACAGCAGGCCGCACACCTCCAATTCCTTTTAAAGCCATGGTTATACCAGGGATGATGTCCTCTGTATCCACCACTTCAGGCTGCACCAAGGTAAAGGAGGCTCCAGAATCTCGCAAACCCACTGTCACCCGGTCACCCACAGTTACACTCTGCAAGGTTATCCGCTCTCCACCGCTCCGGACACCAGAAGAATGGCTGTGTGTCCTCCAGCTGCTGGTGGAGAATTCTTTTTGTAGGGTCAAGTGGCACTCAGGTGCCCAATATTGTTGCATCTGTAACATCGGCGGGTGTCCCCCTGACCCAATGTGGCTCCTGTGGCTTTTGGTGCTGATGGCAAGAATTTTCCGGCTGGCTTTGTGCTGCTGGTGGTGCTCTGTGGGTGTGTGGCTCCCCTCCAGGTACTTGCTCCAGCTTGTGCAGATCCACGCTTTGCTGTTGGTGCCCGGTTGTTGGCAAAGTCGTCTCCAAGTTCTGCTGCTTCCGTTGCAGTCTTGGGCTTGCGGTCCAATATCCACTCTCTGGCTTCAAAGCTCCGTGTTTGGAGCTTGCATGTTGACCTGCATGTTGAGTGCAGCTTTCTGTGGCACTTTGTTGCAAAGTCCGAAACTTTTTCCGATAAGCCTCTGGAGTCAGATTAAAACTTTTTAGCAGGGCAGATTTTATTGCCTCATAGTCCTGGTCACTCTCAGAGGGAAGCGAAGCAAACACATCCAGAGCTTTCCCTCGCAGCCGTGGGGTTAGATATCGTCCCCACTGTTCCATAGGTAGATGGAACTGTTGGCAAACCTTTTCAAATCCCCTGAGGAACACATCCAGATCACCATCTTTCTCCAACATGGGGAAATGTTCCAAGCAAGGTTTGTGGTCTCCTTGATCCTGCACATCACTGTGTGCAGATAAAGCATCCTCTCTCAGCCTCAGAACCTCCAATTCATGCCTTCGCTGGGCCTCTCTTTCTGCCGCCTCTCTCTCTCTGCAGCTCGTATCTGTGCCTCTCTCTCTGCAGTTTGGTACTGGAGAAGCAGTTAGAGTTTCATATTAGCATCCACATTCCCAAGGTGTTGTAAGGCAGTCCGCATATAAGAGTCCAAGGCCTCATGTGGAGTACTGTCCTGATGGGGAGTAATGTTGTATTCCCCAGGAGATATCAGTCCTTGGATGGCAGTTCCAGCTGTAGGACTTTGTCTCATGTCACTCAGCTCTTCTGCACGGGCATCATACTCCACAAGATCAGCAATAAGTTGGTCCTTGTTCTTTCCTGCAGTAGGGATCTCCTTTTCTTGGCACATTAGCTCCAGTGCAGGCTTGGACTGCATGCGATATGCCTCCATATTTCCGAGATGAGACAGAGGAGGTAAAACAGGAGATGGGGAGGACAGAACTGTCTTGCACTCTTTTTGTATGTCTTTTAAACCAGCACTGAGCTCTGTCTTTGGAATTTACACACAAGAATATGTATGCAATTTCTTTTTAGTGCTAAGATTTCCTTACAGGTAAAATCCAGCAAGCACTAAAAATCTCTAAATATATCCCGACGCTGCCACCAGTTGTCACGATCACACCCTATCGGTCCAGCTAAGACGCTAAAGAGAGTGTGATGGTGCAAGGGTTGAAGCCGCCAGACCTCTGGGTATCCACTACTAGTCCCAGCAAGTCACCAAATTAACCCTTAGATAAACGTGTTTCACCAGAGCTGCCTTCAGAAATGTGAGCTCCTATATTTAGAGATCAAAGACCAGAGCTGATTAATTAAACATTTAATCTGATAAAAGGTATCACAGTGCTATATATATAAAAATAAACAAATGACATACAGTTACAAACATATGAAAGAGTTTAGCAAGGCAAGTTCAGAAAACAAAAGATGAAGTTCTTACAGCATGATGGTATAGCCGTCCTTGTCAGTGAGAGTCCAGCTCTTGTCAGCTTTTGGTACAGCCTTGAACAACAGTTGAGTCCAGCATTTTAAATCTTATCTCTGCTTCTTTGGAGGGAAACTCCATTCCCCCCCTCCCCTCTGATCCCACCAGGTGGGGCATCTCTCTTCCTGACCCCTTATCTGTTTGATTATATGATGGGACCAGGTGCACGACTTCAAAGGAGATCCAAACAGCAAGACCCCCAATAAAATGCAATACACAAACACACAGTCTGAATGAACCTCACCCCCAGGTCTTAGTTTATTCACAGATACAATTATAAAACACATGTATGTTTCCATAATCAGGCCTTGGGCCTGACATAGACAAAGAAAATCAATACAATTCACATCTGAGTCTGACTATTTCCTCAGATATCAAAAAGTTCTTTTTATGACGGGATGACATTAACGCTTAAAGGATGTTACATGCTTGAAAAAGGCAGTTTATTGCCGAAACGTTGCACATGGATGGCAAATAAAGTCTTGCTCCATCTACCAGCCTGAGTCCTCAGCTATTTGGTGCTGTATCCACTCTGAATTTCTGTATGCCTTTCCGGGTTGGCATTCCCGGATGATCACCTGCACATGCTGATTGGATCGGTGCTGTCTCTCCTCTTCACCCAATTTTACATAGTTAGTTACATAGTATGGTTGAAAAAAGACATACGTCCATCAAGTCCAACCAGGGTATTGAAGTGAAGGGTGTAAGGGGATGAAGGGAATACCGAGAATGAAGGGATGTAGTTTTATAATTCTGCATAAGCATTAATGTTATTTTGTTCCAGGAATGTATCTAACCCTGTTTTAAAGCTGTTAATTGTTCCTGCTGTGACCAGTTCCTGAGGTAGACCGTTCCATAAATTCATAAATTGCAATATACAATAATATACTTTTTATATTATAAAGTATGCAGATTTATTAGTTATAAGGATATAAACATAAATGAGTAACAAACACAATGATATATGCAAATGAATATCAATTAGATATATTAGTAAACATATCAAGCTTGTTAATTGACTACATTTAGTAGAACAATACATGTGAGTAGTAACTTGTTAAAATAAAACAAAAGCTACTAGCTTAGGAATATCATAAAAGAAAAAGGTTACATATGACTCTATCCAGAGGAACCGCATGATATTAAGATGGGCAATATCTAATTATAGACATCAATATGGAATGCTAAATACAATCCCCACCCCCTTCTAACCAACTACAAATCACATGACTCCATGAATTGGCAAATCATCCAAGGATATGAACATGTAAGAACTATGATATACTTCTGCCCCATTCTGGACTATTTTCTATACATGACTTTGGTAAGACTACTAAGACTGATAGCAGAGATATATGATCTTGCTCTATATTTTAGAAGGAAGAACTTAAAACAAGTTTCCTGTGTGGGAAATATACTTAGTTTGGCGAGTAGGAATTCTATCAATATGTATAAGCAATTATGTAATGCTTTCCTGTGTCTTTGTGTTCTCTTCAGCCCAGTACAGTTCACAGTCTACCTAACATCTGGTTTACCAGACTTTTTAATTAGGTCGGGCGTGTACATATGGTAATGACTATGACATCACTATAATACCGAGAATGCATTGAGCATATCCCCCATAATGCCTTTCCTGTCGGTGTAATGTCAACTACCCATACCCTAGGGGGTGCTATTGCATAAGCAATTAGCATCATTACCATTAAGGGTTAACTGTCAATAACTGGTCTCAAACCCACATTCCACACTTGACATATGGAGCCATAATTAACAATTCAGGGATTATTTTTGACATCTATAAGTAATCAAAACCTGGATTCTCATAGACATCTTGGAGCCTACCTAGACATCCAAATTTATTAGAGAGATAATACCATGAAGGTCTCTTTCACAAAGACGTGTGAATCTCTCTGTCTTTCTAGTCTTGGTAATTGATTGTTAGTTACAATAACATAGACACAAGATTGGCTAACTAGCCCTGTACAAAGACTCATTATCTAAACAGCCATAAATATCTAAGAAGACAAGAAGTATTCTACTCCTAAGTGGCCTACTTACATTATACACAAAATGGCCGATATCATGCTATTAAACATATTAAACATAGTGATTAATTATTGGGGCGTATAATTAGCATGACAGGATTTCGTTCGTTCCTCTGCTCTACATGTCTGTATCCGCATGGAGTAACAAAATGAAGTGAAACGACCTCCAAGTGAGTGAGTGCAACCTTTTTTTCCTTTCTTGGATTTATGCATTGCTTCTGCTATACTGCTTGATTTAAAGAGGTACTCCGCTGCTCAGCATTTGGAACAAACTGTTACGAACGCTAGAGCTGGCGCCAGGAGCTCATGACATCATAGCCCCGCCCCCTCATGATGTCACACCCCGCCCCCTCAATGCAATTCTACGGGTGACGTTCTGAGGATTCCATACAGTGTTTGTCTTCTATCATGGATAATTGTTCCCACAAGTACTATCTATGCAGTGCCTGATGTGATTTCTTTTACATATTGTTATGTCTATTAATAACCTACTTAGGCATTTAGGAGTATCACCTGCTTATCTTCCCCAAAAAATAACCATACAGGGAGTGAAGACTCACACTGTTCACATATATCCAATACCATCTTAATAGGCCTTAATACCTAGAAGCTACTGCTACAAAGGATATATCCCTATTGCTTTGGATCATCTGCTGATAAGGATGTAACATACTCCCCCAAAGGGCAAAATGGGCTACACCAAGGATCTACATATTCCAGTTCTCTAGACCAAAACTTGATAAGTTTGGAGGCTACTGCTGGTGAAGATTCAAAATCGTGTGCCTTTAAATAGACACCCCACCCCTATTCTAATATGGTAAACACATGCAGAGTTACTATAACCATGATCAATGTGTACAGCAGTTGTCCTATCCATTATAATAACAAGAAGCCCTGCCATGTGTTGGCATGTACTGCTGATCCAACCAATGTTACTTACTAAGGAAATTCACTGTGTTAAATATAGTCCATTAGGTCAGGAGCTTAAAAGCAGAGACTATTTTTAGCGTTGTGCATTTTTGTCAAGTGAAAATATCCTATCATGTCACTACCGAGACAAACTGGACAGATCATTTTAACTGCAGTATTTTTAATTTTCTTCTTCTAGAGTCCAGACACCCGACTGGGATCAGGATTTATTGGGATCAGAAACCGTAACACTAAGGTGAACAGAGTCTTGATCATAGAAACAGATAGGCTCCTCCTCTTCTCTATTTTTGCAGAGCGTGCTCACTACACTGTCCTATGCAAGTCACTTGGTCATTTTCCGATTTGTCTGAGAACAAGGTCAATTGTTCCCTGAGCAAATGGAGTGCCAGCACGCATGCTCGGCCATCTTTCCATTTACTGGATATGCCAGTAGTCCCCAACTCAGTCTTCACGGCCCACCAACATTTTTTTTTCAGTTACTATATTAGAATAAAACAGGAAAAAAATCTAATCCTGGACTGTTGGTGGCCTTGAGGACTGGGTTGGGGACCTCTGGTCTATGGGACTTTTGAACTTAGCTGAGTTTAAAGCTCATAGAGAATGAATGGGGCAGCGATTGATTGTGACTGAGGACAGTCACAATGGTCAAACCCCCATAGTCAACTAGCGATCCCCCATACTGTATATAGGGGATAACTTTTATTTGTTGGATATCCCCTTTAAACAGTAATATTCTTGAACATTAAACTGTCATTGAACCCTACGTAGAAAGTGTGTTAGGGGTGGGGGGAATATTATTGGTATTGTACAGATAAGGAAACAGAGGAAAGAAGACCATGAGGTTTGCTGACCTTGGCATGCAGTGAAGAAAAGATACATAAGTGAGTTAACTGCATATTACCTGGTGGTCGGGCAGTCTAGCCGCCGGGTTAGTTGTGAGTAGAGTGGCGGTGAGGCAGCAGGCTGCTGACAATCTACAAGAAACTGATAAATTAGACATATATACAAAGAGATGACAAGGTCCATGGTTATATAGAAGAAGAAAAGATAGCAGAAAAAGTAGTTAATAGAACATGGGTTAAATGTGTTGTCCAAGATTTGATTTTTATTTTACTTTATTTATTTTTTTAAACAGCGCCACTCCTGGTCATAGGTTGTGTCTGGTATTGCAGCTCAGTTCCATTCAAGTAAATGAGGCTGAGTTGCAATATCTAACAAAGCCTATGTGCAGTGGTGGTGCTGTTTTTATAAACAAAAAATCTCGAACAACCCAATCAAAGTAACATAGATAGTAATTCTACACATACACCAAGCAAGGCCAGCGAGTTAAAGATAGTATAATTCAAAAAACGTACAAAATTCTACTGCATTTATAAACATATACACTGATGGGGAATGTCTCCACTCCATGTCCTTTGAGATTAATTTGAATTGTACCCACGTTTATCCACCTGTATTCACAATGCAATACGTGGACGCCCAAGGCTCCACTGCAGCAAACGTACAGCACCACAGAACCGAGTAGGTGTTAAATTTGGAATACAGATAAGTTAAGCACAGGTACAATATGCTGTGTGAATAAGGCAGTAATCATTTAACAGAGTGCAGTACCTTCTTCTTTCCTGCAGAGGACAGCAACACAATTTACAATAGCAAAGAGAGAGAGCAACGTATTTCAGTGATAAAATGGATTATAGACAAACACAGAATGAGAAACACACAACACTAACACAGTCACATGAAGCCAACTAATTCTAGAACATTATAGCTTAAAATGCAAACTTAATAATTAGTGTTCAAAGGGATCAGTCTGCATTTTATAGATTAGACCTATAAATTATAATGCAATTTAAATTTATAAATAGGCACTGTGTCATTTCAACAAACGTTGCATATATTAATAGCCCAAGTGAATATAAGGAACTTTGTTATATATCTTATTAGCCAAAAATGCTTCTTTCTCTTGTTATCAAGCTTCATCACTCTCCCCCCTCTTCTTGGAGACTGTATTCCACTTGAAAATTCAGCTTAACTTTGTCCTGGGTCGGCAAGACAAGTAATAGAAGTCTATGGAGTGGGGAGGAGAGGGCTCCATCCACCAGCTCTGGGAGAACATTAAATTAGAGTTTAAGCCTGCAGAGCAGAAACCTGCTAACAATGTCATATACAAGTTATCATAAGGCCAGAAATAGCGCTGTGCCTCATGTATACACACAGGACAGCTTATCCTGAAAAGTTATTTAAAATGGCAGGTATGCTTTAATTGCCAGCAAGTAGAAAGAGACAGATAGTTAGCTAACTAGAAAATAGGTTTAGTTAAATAGATATGTAATAGATAGGAAGGATAGATAGATAGAATAAATATTCCATATATATGGGATAGATAGAATTATAGATATGTGGTTAAAAAAATAATATATATATATATATATATATATATATATATATATATATATATCTGTAGCAAAGTATGAGCTGCTCACCGCTAGCACGCCCTTCTCACCACCTGTGGCGTAGACCGGCTGGTACCGCCTCCAGCTTTTCTAATGGATAAGAACAAAGACGAGGTCCGGCACCAGGATGGTTGCAGATAAAAGCTTGCGTTACTTTATTGAAGAAATCGCTGTACAAGGTAGGACATCTAAGATGTCCTACCTTGTACAGCGATTTCTTCAATAAAGTAACGCAAGCTTTTATCTGCAACCATCCTGGTGCCGGACCTCGTCTTTGTTCATATATATATATATATATATATATATGAGTAAATTTGAGTAGCCGTATTAGTCCAGTGATGCAAATCATAAAATGTTGCAGTATCTTGTAATATCTTATTTATTGGACTAACAGCATTTTGTAGAGACAAGATTTCGGGATTCCTCCCTTTATCAAGATTTGCTTTGGACTTGATAAAGGGAGGAATCCCAAAATCTTGTCTCTACAAAATGCTGTTAGTCCAATAAAAAAGGTATTACAAGATACTGCAACATTTTATGATATATACAATCGAATGTAGCAGAATGCTGTAATACTTTTTTTTATAATACTTTTTTGTAGAGACGCTTTCGGGAGACCTCCCTTTTTCAAGTCAAAAGCATTTCTGAGCACATAAGCAGAAAAACACACAGGTTACATCTTAAAAAATATACAGGGGTTAAAACAACAGATGTGGAGAATTCACACTAAGATGGGCCATAAAACGTTCAGCTATAGGACTACATAGATAAGGATAAGAAGGGGCGCAGAGGTGAGAATGGTACTTAAAGGGGTACTACAGTGTAAAACTATTTTTTTTTTTTAAACCAACTGGTGCCAGAAAGTTAAACAGAGTTGTAAATTACTTTTATATACCGTGTTTCCCCGAAAATACACCCTCCTGCGAAAATAGGCACTAGCTGGATTATCGGGGTGAGCTGCAATATAAGCCCTACCCTGAAAATAAGACCTAGACCAGTGGTCTCCAACCTGCGGACCTCCAGATGTTGCAAATGTTTGCAACATCTGGAGGTCCGCAGGTTGAAGACCACTGACCTAGACAATGCCCGGGCTGCAAATATTAAAAAACAAACTTTAACTTACCTTCGTCCTCCGTTCCCTGTTGCTAAGGAACCGACCTCACGGTCCTCCACTGTTATCGCTGATGTCCTGGGGATGGGAATGTCACAGAGCCTTCAGCCTATCACCGGCCGCAGCGATGTCCCGTCTCGGCCGATGATCGGCTGAGCCCACTGTGATGTAAGAAGCCGACAGTTGGCTCAGCCTATCATCGGCCGAGACGGGACATCGCTGCGGCCGGTGATAGGCTGAAGGCTCTGTGACGTCCCAACACCAGGAAGCAGCAAGAACAGTGGAGGGACCATGAGGCCGGTGCCTTAGCAACGGGGGAACGGAGGACGAAGGTACGGTAAGTTAAAGCTTGTTTTTTTAATACCCTATTTGCAGCCCGGGCACAGGAATAGATACAGCGCAGCGGCTGATAATTATTTGGGGGGAGAGAAACTGTGCTCGCGGGTGACAAACGATTGTTACCCCGATGCAGGGTGCTGGGCTGATAAACCGGCGGGGGGGGATGGGACATTGGGGGGCAGAGGAACCGCCATGTTGTTTAATGTGCATACCGTACTGTAAATAAGTAGCCCTACCCTGAAAATAAGCCCTAGTGTGTTTTTTGTGGCTAAAAGTAATATAAGACCCAGTCCTATTTTCGGAGAAACACAGTACAAATCTTAATCCTTCCAGTACTTATCAGCTGCTGCGGTATGCTCCAGAGGAAGTTTTGTAGTTCTTTCCAGTCTGACCACAGTGCTCTCTGCTGCCACCTCTGTCCGTGTCAGGAATTGTCCAGAGCAGGAGCAAATCCTAATAGCAAACCTCTTCCACTCTGGACAGTTCCTGACATGGACAGAGGAGGCACCAGAGAGCACTGTGGTAAGACAGAAATAACTACACAACTTTCTTTAGAGCATACAGCAGCTGAAGTACTGGAAGGATTAAGATTTTTTATAAAGAAGTAATTTACAAATCTATGTAACTTAAATCCACATTAACTCTGTTTTTGGCTTCATGTGGATTTGAGCTTCTTAGACCATTATCAAAACGTCGTATAACCCGCACTGGATTGTCTTCTCCCTCCTGTATCTCCCCATGTCCTGCTTAATCCCCATACTCACCCCTCCCCCCCCCCCCCCTTTCTCATCCTTATCTGTATTTAGTCTACTGTCCTATAGTTGCACAATTCATGGTGAAAGTTTGTCTCTACAAAATATTGTTAGTCAGATAAAAAAATAAAAAGGATTACAAGCTTGTGCAACATTCTATGATTTTGCATCTACAGATAGTTGTACCCTTAGGATTGTCATTTGCAAAACATTGCAACCAATCAACCAGTAATAAACTTACTTCCACTGGGCTTAGAATGTTGTTTATGTGTCTATGGGGGAGATTTATCAAAGTTGTCTATGTCCCGCATCAATATAGACCAAACTACAGAGCATTAGGCCGGTCTATAGTGCGCCAAATTTATCAAAAGTCGCATGGCTCTTGATAAATTCTGCGCACGGACTTCGGGATCTATACTTTAGACTGTATTCAAACCAGCTCCAGCACGGTCGGACATTTCAGCGTACTTTCAGCCGATGCGACTTGTCGCTGAAAAGTCGCTTTTGATAAATTCAGCACCAATGCACTTTTCCATCTAAAATAGACCAGAATGCATCATGTTCTAAAAATCCCCTAAAGCAAAAGTCGCAGAAAAGTCGCACATATTTAAACTGCGACTTTCTGTGCGAAAAATTTAGACAGGAAAAACCAGTCGTAATCCTTTGATAAATCTCCCCCTGTGTGTAGTGAGGGTGTATATGTGCATGTCTATCGTGTGAGTATATGTATGTGTATTAAGTAATTGTTCCTTTGAACAGGTTTATTCAAAGTAAAAAGAGTGATTTTTGGGTTCACACTTTTTACTTTTGCAAGTGTCACATGGCCGAAACACAGTCCCCAACCCTGAACCTTCTGGTCTTCGACCAGTTTTACAGTGATCTAAGTTCAGTAGAACCTCTGGAATCTCTGGGTGATGCAGGTAAATATGCTAAAAAGTTACCAACACTCAGTGGGAACAAAAGCTCCCAAATCATGCAAAATCTTTTTACCAATAGAAATCTGGCCAGTATTTTCCAATGGAGAAGGTAACAACCTTTTACACAACTGAAAGAAAGATAAGTGGTCTATCACTGAGGAGCCAAGTTAGGGACTGCATATAAGTGAGAAATAGCCTAAACGTAATCAATAGTTGACTAGATTTGGGCCATTATAGAGAATAAGGGTGCTGCCCATATTTTGCCCTTTTAGGCAGGATGCCAATGTATCCTCAAACATAAGTGGAAGATGTGATAAGAACAGCCCCTGACCCATATACGTTCACCTTCAAAAGCAGCACCTATTGGAACAACATTTTTGGAATCTTCTATTGCTAAAATTTTCTAGACAGGGCACCCACATACCTTTTACAATGTAGCGCCTAAAAATTGTTATGTACCGTGAAACCTCTAAAAAAAAAAAAAAAAAAACCTTTAAGAAGACCACCCCCTTATACAGACCAGATTTTATGCAACAGATTTTTAGTCCACCATACATTATACATAGTTCCCCATTTTCTTTATGGAGGCCACTCCCATAGAAATCCACTTTTTGATGTCATTTTGGGTAATCTTGGTTTGAGGTTTCCAAAAATGATCAGCTTTGTGTACACATGTCCAGAGGTGACAAAAGTAGCTTATATCTGGAACATACTGATGTTATTTTCAGCATGACGTTCCTCATTTAGAAAAATGAAGCCTTCAAAAATATCTATTGTTTTTAATTTTTATTCATTTGATTATAAATATTAACATTATCTCAAATAAGCACCACTTTGATATATTAGGTTGTCTGTGCAACAGAAATTGCATAAGCAATGGGAAACAAATAAAATAAATAATCATGTGATCTACCTTTAACAATATCGCTTTCATGAGTATACTGCATGCACACTTGGAAAACAAAAACCTGAGTCAGTCCATCCTGGGAAGTTTAAAGGTGGGCATACATTTTCAACTACAGTTATCTATGCCGACTACCCCATACACATATATGTTTGGGCAATGTAAGCCAAAGCTAGATTGCTTTGGGGCTGGCCTATCCACCCAGGACAATTGGGTCAGGCCGTGAAATCCAGCATGTCCAACCCTTCTCCCCAGCCTCATCATCTGAGAGGCAGGAGGCCGCCATTCACCTTATACAATCGGCCAAACTGGCTGGCGTCGGCAGGTTTGGCTGACTTTAGTATAAGGTGTATGGACATCTTTAGATTGACACACTCAAAAGGGAGTGGCTTATGAGGGAAAAAGAGTAATGGGCTTTAAACTGATGTATCAAGGCTTTGTTAAATCCAAAATGTGGATTGGTTATTTCTCAGAGCTGCTCTTTTATTATGTTACAAAATATCGAGGTTACATTAAGCAAAGAAATATAAAGTCCCCAAATTTGTTATTGAGCTTTTTTTTGTGGCACTTTTAATCCTGGGGCAATATATAGTACTTTGACATTATCTTGAATGGTTAATTTAAAGATTACATTTAGTGTCTGACCCTTTAAACTCCTATCATATTTTATTATAAAAAAAAATTTATTAGACAAAATCAAAAACTAGTGAAAACTGTGAGTTTTAAATGTGTTGTGTAGTAAAACATAATTTTATTCGAATTTCATCATTTTGAATTTCAAAATTAATTAGTCTTTCTAGTTTCGAATTTCAGTTTTCAAAAAAAATAAAAAAAATAAGCCCCAATAGTTTAAAAACTACAAATAATTGGAAAAATTTTTGTGAGCCTATAAGTTTTATCTAGTTTTAATTTTTGCTACAGTTTCAATTACTTTATAAATATAATTTTTAAATTTGTATCCCTTTACTAAAGAAAGGAAGACCAATGGACTGTGATAGAGAACTATGGGAAGTCTGAGCCAAACACAGGCTACTTATTTGTTCATAATAGTATTATTTACAAACTTTCATAATAAACCTTTAAAAAAAAAAGACTTTATTCAGTAAATAAAATCCCAAAATAAATATAAAAATGTCATGAATATAGTCAGATCTAGACTATTTTTATTGTCATCATTGCATTCTACAGACCAAATGGACATAGAATAAATAATCAGAGAAAATAAATATACTATGAGCCAAACTAGCTCCATGTTATACCTTCAGATGACATAACATTTTGTGCTACATTCTGCCGGGTCCATGTATCAATGCGATAAATTTGATGTACTGTTTTTGTTGTTTTTTAATTTTATGAAATTTATAATCTAAAATTGCATAATACCTCGTTTTCCATGCATAGAACAAAAATAAAATAAAAATCTTAATACATTTAGAATAACATTACTAGAGAAATGTTGTAGTCTAATGATTTAAAGGAGAACTCCGACCCTAGACATCTTATCCCCTATCCAAGGAAACGAACGCAGAATGCTGCTCAGAGATCACCGCAGAACCTCCCCCCGATCTCTGAACAGCATCTGGCGTTCGTGGGTGCCCGTGACTGGGGGTCGTGACATCAAGGCCATGCCCCCTCGTGACGTCACGCCACACCGCCAATGAAATTCTATGGGAGGGGGTTTGACATCATGCCCCCTCCCATAAACTTGTTTTGAGGGGCGCGGCGTGATGTCACAAACCCTCTGCCCGGTCCAAAGGTTCAGAACAAAATGTTCAAACACTGGGGCAGCGGAGTACCCCTTTAAATGGTAATAGATCTCTAACAGTTAAAGGGGTTCGCCACTTAAGGCAATCCATACTAGCAAGAAAATTCTTGACAATTCAATCGTAAAGTGTCCACCAGCTAGCAATCCCAGTGTTGGAAAACCTGGCTTTAAGTGTTTACTTCTCTTGCAGTGCCACCACAGGTGGCATTTAGCATTACACAATGACAATTAATATAAATTGCCTGTTTGTAGGACAGGAAAGGTCCTCCAGAGCAAGAGGAGCTCTTTGTACCTGCTCTCTACTATGGCCAAGAGGCGATGATACGGACGTGACCCCGCCACCTCCTTACTCCAATTAACTAAAAATTTCCTGATAGGGTGTATTAAAAAAGGATTTCTAAAGTGGACAACCCCTTAACCTTTGCTTATCAAACATTTACACATTCTGCTGTGTTACAATTCTTACAGAATTTATCTTTTGAGAATTCTTTTGAGTTGACCGAATCTTAATATCCCCACTAACATCACCGGGTCCTGAAGGACAGTCTTGACTCATGATGATATTCCTATTCAGGTTTTCAGATTTTGCTATGGTACATAGACCCCAATAAAGTCAGCTATTGATATCCAACAGTCATTTTTGGGTGATTGGAAGGAACAACTTTTTTTTTTTTTTTTAAATGGCGGTAAAGCAGGAATCAGGTATATTTTTGCATAATTGTTTCTTCTGTCCAGCTTCACGTTAAATGGAGAATAAGATGAGAAGAGAAAAAACTGTTCTGAGAGTCCTTTGCATCAGAATTTTTTTATGTTTCTAATACATAACATCTGAATTTATAAAAAAGTTTTGAAGAAAGAAAAAATACTAATACAGTCGGTGGCCTTTATAATACTTCTTCATGATGGTCATTGTTCTTCCTGTCCTCACTTACGTTCTGGAGAACAGATCCAGGAGACAGGCAGCTGAAATGAGATTCCTGTAGTAAGTTATTATGTATTGGGGCTAAATGTCTTGTGACAAAAGGCCTTCATCACAGCTGCTGCTTCAAAGTTCATGTAAAATCCCAATGTTGCATCAAAGGCAAAAGGTTGACAAAATCAAGGTAAAATAATATTAGTTTTAAATTGCTTATATTCGGCAATTTGAAAGCATATGTATGAATATGGTTACATGTTAAAGAGGCAGTCCATCGATTATTATTTTTTTGATTTGTTGGAATAAATATTAAAAGAAAAATCATTTAAAAAAAGTTTAAACAGTAAAAAAAATGTATATAAAAATGTATGATCTATATTAAGCCTATATCTCTTCCTTCCCTTTACATCAGTAAGGAAGATAAAGCAATAAAAAAATCTAAAAATAAATAAGAGTTAAACATTATTTTATAATTATTATTATAAATTAAAAAATATAAAACAGTAGTTGATTTTGTTTTTGTAATTTCTTATGTCTAGAAATGTCTTAACAAATGTAAGAAATTCATGAATTTAAGGATGGTCTGCCCCTTTATCGTACAAAAGCATAAATTCACTGTTATCTTAACACAACACATAGCGTGATACAATGAAGCAGGAGACCGTGAATCAAAAATGACCAATGTTTGAAATCCAGAGTTTGTATGCTACAACCAAGGCTATAAGTACCGTATTTATCGGCGTATAACACGCACTTTTTAGGCTAAAATTTTTAGCCTAAAGTCTATGTGCGTGTTATACGCCGATACACCCCCAGGAAAGGCAGGGGGAGAGAGGCCATCGCTGCCGGCTTCTCTCCCCCTGCCTTTCCTGGGGTCTAGAGCACTGCTGCCGGCCCTTCTCTCCCCCTGGCTATCGGCGCCGCTGCCCGTTCTGTCCCCCTGACTATCGTTGCCGGCGCCCCATTGCCGGCGCCGATAGCCAGGGGGAGAGAAGCGGCGCCGACAGCCAGGGGGAGAGAAGGGGCAGCAGAACCCATTGCCGGCGCCGCTGCCCCGTTGCCTCCCCCCATCCCCGGTGGCATAATTACCTGTTGCCGGGGTCGGGTCCGCGCTGCTTCAGGCCTCGAAGTGCAGTGCATAGCAACGACGCAGGGGACGCACGCCGGAGGCCTGAAGCAGCGCGGGCCCGACCCCGGCAACAGGTAATTATGCCACCGGGGATGGGGGAGGCAACGGGGCAGCGGCGCCAGCAATGGGTGCCGCTGCCCCTTCTCTCCCCCTGGCTATCGGCACCGATAGTCAGGGGGACAGAACGGGCAGCGGCGCCGATAGGCAATGGGAGAGAAGGGCCGGCAGCAGGGCTCTAGACCCCAGGAAAGGCAGGGGGAGAGAAGCCGGCAGCGACGGCCTCTCTCCCCCTGCCTTTCCTGGGGGTGTCTCGGGGTATACACGCGCACACACGCACCCTCATTTTACCATGGATATTTGGGTAAAAAACTTTTTTTACCCAAATATCCTTGGTAAAATGAGGGTGCGTGTTATAGGCCGGTGCGTGGTATACCCCAATAAATACGGTATATGATTAAATCAATTTTCATTTTGGCCTTTTTTTTTAAATTATTTTCTTAAATCTATTTAATGTGGAACCGTAAAATAGTTATTTAAAAAACATATATAAAATGACATTGTTTGCTAAATTATTAAATGCACGCATGCATCTTAAACCATAATCCTTAGAATATAACTGAATTTAAAAACAAAAAAGTAATAAATAGTTGATTTTAATTATTTTTTATTGATACAGGTATTTCTTTATTAGAACACTGTACATTATCAATTTTTTTTTTTTATATAAGCTTGGTTTAATATATTTTTTGGCACAAAAATTATAACCTTAAAGGAGTTGTCCGACCTTGTTCTGGAGATCAAAATGGATCCCAGTGGTTGGACCTCCTGTGATTTGAGACTTACCCCCTATCCTGTGGATAGAGGATACATTTTACATAACTGGACTACTCCTTTAAAGAGGTTTTCTAGTCATTAAACATTACCTGGGGCAAGGAATGGTGAGCAAAATAGAAGAAAAGACATATAATCCCCCTTAGTTTACCACTAGAGATGAGCGAATTATTGAAAAATTCAATTCGGCCGATTCATAGAATTTTACGAAAAAATTTGGTTCGATCCTAATTTATTCACGCCTCAATAGGGGTGTAGAACACTTTGCCTTGCTGTAACATGCATAGGGTGTGTGCTGGGTTAGTGAAATAATACTGTTATTCAGCATGACATACAGATCAGAGGTGTCGCTATTAGAATCACTGTCGCAGAGCGGCACAATGACAGAGCCTGGAGGTGGCATCAGTATGAGGAGACCATATAGTGGCTGAATGACACTGCGTGCAGGTGGCGGCAACGTGAGGAGACCATATAGTGGCTGAATGTCACAGACTGGAGTTGGCGGCATATAGTGGCTGAATGACACAGCCTGGCGGTGGCGGAAGCATGAGGAGACCATATAGTGGCAGACTGACACAGTGTGGAGGTGGCGGCAGCATGAGGAGACCATATAGCGGCTAAATGACACAGCCTGGAGGTGGCGACAGCATGAGGAGAACATATAGTGGCTGAATGACACAACCTGGAGTTGGCGGCAGCATGAGGAGACCACATAGTGGCTGACACAGCCTGGAGTTGGGGGGCAGCATGAGGAGACCACATAGTGGCTGAATGACAAAGCCTGGAGTTGTTGGCAGCATATAGTGGCTGAATGACATCCTGCAGTTTGCGGCAGCATGAGGAGAACATATAGTGGCTGCAATACCAGTACCCGGTGACGAAGGTGGGTGAAAAAAGAAGAACTTAGCATCAGGTGTGTAGCATCAGGCGGCACTCTCTTGTAAAAGTGTTAGTGTGCACAAGTACTGAGCATATACATTATGTAAAATGTAACTTTTAATAATATGCTTAGGATAAAATATATGGACCCAAATTATTATTTTTTAAATCCAACAAAAGGAAAGGTGTGCAAAAAACACCATGTGCCACCGACACCACCAAGTATTGATGTGATGCAAAGCCCCCTAAAAGGTGAAAGGGAACAATGTATGGTCCATTGTAACCGGTGGGGGTAAAAACTTCCCCTGTAAGGTCATACTCTTGGATTATTAATTCACTTCTTGGCAAGTGTTACTCGCCCTAAAAAGGGCGGCCCCACACAGGAACCTCTCCCTTTTTCCACCTACAAACACTGCCATTTCCCAGGGTTTTTAGGTGGAAATAGGGATTGGTTCCTGTGTGGCACTGCCCTTTTTAAGACGAGTAACACTTTCCTCGAAAAGGTGGAAGGGAACAACGTATTGTCCATTGTAGCAGGTGGAAGTGAAAACTTCCCCTGTAAGGCCCTACACTAGCCCTATTAATTCCCTTCTTGGCAAGTGTTACTAACCCTAAAAGGGCGGTCCCACGCAGGAAACTCTCTCTATTTCCACCTATAAACCCTTGGAAATTGGAGTGTTTGTAGGGGGAAATAAGGAGAGGTTCCTGTGTGGGACCACCCTTTTTAGGGTGAGTAACACTTGCCAAGAAGGGAATTAGTAATGCGAGAGTAGGGCCTTACAGGGGAAGTTTTTACCCCACCGGTTACAATGGACCCTACGTTGTTCCCTTCCAACTTTTAGAGGTCTTTGCATCACATCAATACTTGGTGGTTAGGTGGCACATGGTGTTTTTTGCACACCTTTCCTTTTGTTTGATTTCAAAAAATTTTTGGCTACATATCTTTTATCCTAAGAAAAGTTAAATTGGCACTGTCAGATACAAAAACTTTTGATATGTTGTAAAACATGCAAAACCAATAGGTTTTGCAATTACTTTCATTAGAAAATTTTCAGTATTTCATACCGAAAAAGCCAAACAACTGCCCCCCCCTGCCTACTTGGATACATACTAGTCCTGCTATGTCCATGCGTCATCACCTACTTCATGGACACACTTACTTGATTGACAGCTGTGAGCGCAGGGCTCACAGCTGGAGGAAAAATCCTCCCACTGTCAGCTTGTGTCCCGCTGTCAGTGAGGACAACCTTGGAGTTGTAGTTTTACTAATGCTAGGAGACCTGCACAGTGAGGCCACGCCACCTCCCTTTGAGAGGAATTCAGACTAGTGAGCTAAATCAAAAGTGTAATAAAAAAATAAATAAAGGTGCTAGACACATAAAAAGATGTACATGGTCAGGATTAGGTACTGAGTTTTAGGTACTGACGCTTAAGTGTTAGCTAATGCATATCCTCAATACTTACTTGTGGTCTGATGCAGAGGAATGTCTGTAACTGGGGAGCAGCACCTTAAATATGTTTAGCACTATCCATTTTTGTGAAGTGTTGGTGTGGTCAATCTACTCTCATGTATCAGGGTGGAAATCCTGGCTGAACCATGCCTGATTCATCTTCACAAAGGTCAGTCTCTCCCCATTTTTCGTGGACAGATGAGTTCTCCTTGGGGTTTCTATGGCCCCCACCGCACTAAACACCCGCTCTGATGGCACACTACTGGCCGGGCATGACAGCTTTTCCAGGGTAAACTCTGCTAGTAGCGGCCACAAATCAAGTTTGGCTGCCCAGAATCCAGCGTATCTTCAAGGTTTGTTGGCATGGTAATGTCAAGGTATGCCACCATGGTATGCTGGAGGGGTACTGAGACTTGTCCATGCAGTAGAAGCTGAGGACATGGTTGAGGATGAGGCAGAGTCGAACACTGTCACAGGACCAACTGCCTGAGAGCGAGAGCATGGAGGAGGAAGCGGTGTGACCTGTCCAATTTGCTGTTGTGCCTGTGCAGGAACCGCATTCACCCAGTGGGCTGTAAAGGACAAGTATTGTCCCTGACTGTAGTTACAGCTCCACACGCCGGCGCTGCCGTGCACTTTGGTACACACCGACAGGCTCAAGGACTGGCCCACCTTCTGTTCCACAAAATTATGCAGGGCTGGTACTGCCTTCTAGGCAAATAAATGATTGCTTAGGACTCACCACCTCGGCTCGGCACAAGCCATCAGTTCTCTGAAAGGTGCAGAGTCCACCACAGGGGGGACTGCAGCACCAGCAACTTGGACAGGAGCACATTCAGCTCATTGGATGAGTGGGCAGGAGCACCTGGAGCGAAAGAAGATGGGTATGACACACAGCTCCCTTCGGCTGAGGTGGTGAAGCCTTGGCTGGTTGAAACTGGGTGATGCAGCAGGCTGGACCACCACATCAGAGCCACGGTTCTCCCAGGCTGCTTTATAGTGACGCTGCATATGTTGAAGCAGGGCCGTTGTGCCAACATTGGGACCCTGGTCACGCTTCACCCTCTGCCGACACATCTTGCATGTGGCCATGTTAACCTCCTCCGGATGCTTGATGAAAAACTGCCACACCGTCGAGTAGCTGATTTTCCCACCAACAGTCCGCACTGATTGACTGCTACTGCCACCGACTCCAGGAACCCCTTTTTCACTACCTCCCAGGAAGGTAGGCTGCAGCGAAGCAGGTGGACTACCCTGGGCATGTTTGGCTCCAGACTTTCCACTTCTGCCACCATGCTGACTGCCAACCATGCTACCACCTTGCTGTCTCAGCTGCTGCCTCATGGGCAGCCTGCAGCCCTCTTCTCCTGATGATGATGAAGCCCCTTTTGCACCCGGTTCCCAAGTGCGATCGGCTTCATCATCATCGAGTTGTGTCTGCATGTCACTGATGTCCTCCTAAGGTTCCTCAACAGTGTCTGCTTCAGGAGCCTGAATGCTCACAACACCATCTCTCACGCCTCTCTCCTCATCACCACTTGCCCACCTAGCGGAGGAAGCGGCGGATGTCTCCTCCACTTCTTGGCTGGGCAGTAGCTGCTGACTGTCCTCTAGATCATCCTCACTAAATAGTGGAGCTGCACCCACAGCATAATATACTTCTGTGGGGGAGGGAACAGCATGGGACAGAGACAATGGAAGAACAGGGACTGCTCCTGGATCATGCCAACTGAGGGCTGTGTCTGAGGAACTCACCAACTGTTGACTGGGGGTGTCAGATGTCACGTGTTAACCAATTGATGAAGGCAGATGGATTGCTGGTTGAGACATGACCGCTAGCTGATACCGGGAGCTCAGGACTCTTGCTGCGACTCCTGCTGCCACTTGCCCCTAGTCTACTGCGACTTCTGCCTGATGAATTTAGGCCTCTGCCACTCCTCTGTGCACATCCTGGCACTTCTCTGCCTGACATACTTAGTTCGTATATGAGGGGAGTACAATACGCTCCACTACCCTTAAAACAGTATTTGTGTACAACACCAGCAGGTGTGTACTTTTGGCTGGCCTTTCACAGTATCTAGGCCCTTAAGACTTTAACAGGAACAAATTAGTACACCACTTAGATGTATGTATGTGGTATGCACTTATGAGGGGAGGACAATGCGCTCCAGTACGCCTCAAACAGTATTTGTGTACAACACCAGCTAGTGTGTACTTTAACAGGCTTTCACAGTATCTACGCCCCTAAGACTTTAATAGGAACAAAATACTACACCACTTAGATGTACGTATGTGGTATGCACTTATGAGGGGAGGACAATGCGCTCCAGTATGCTTATAACAGTATTTGTGTACAACACCAGGAGTACACACCAGTGCTGCAGCACACAGCCGCTGTGTACTACACCCAAAATTGCACTCTTTCTCTCAATCTCACTCCCTTCCCTATCAGTGCTTCTAGGCTGGATTTGGGCTTGAGGTGAATCACTGCTGTAAAAAAGCTTTTCTGTGCAACACACACTGCTCTCTGTCCCTCTCTCTGTGCAACAGAACGCTGATGTGACTGGGAGGTGAATCGCTCCTGGAAACAACTGGAAATGTTTTCTGTATAACACACAATGCTGTCTGTCCCTCTCTCTCTCTGTGCAATAAAAGGCTGAAGTGACTGGCCGCAAGATGGCTGCCGATTATATAGGGCTGTGACATCACAGGGGTGGTTGGCTGCTGATAGGCTGCATGCTGCATGTGATTCAGGGTCATCCCACCTACCACCTACTGTTGTTCCCACCTTCCCAGGATTCCTTGCCACATGTCCTCACAAGTGCATCCGCCATTGTAGATGCCCTGGACCAGGACCGCACTAAATGGAGTTTAATGAAGCATTGCAAATCAAATTTTTCCTGAAATTCGTAACAAATTCAGATTCATCAGATTCGATTCGCTCATCCCTATTTACCACTGTTGCCATTCTGAAGTTCTGTGACAGCAGTGCTTCAATAATGTCCCCATACACTGAGCATGTGAGACTGTGGCCAATCACTAGCTGCAGTGGTCACATGCAAGAGAACCTTGAGGCCAGTGATTGTTTGCAGTATTACATGTTATAGGGGTATTTCAGGATTTTTAGTTCTTTGAACGTAAGACAGGGGCAGAAAAGTTACTAAAATACTTTGCTTACTTATGTTTGGTGGCTGGTATCAAATTTCTTTGCCTTTCTTTTCCACAGAAGTTCATTTTTGCAGCCTACAAAATGAGTGTTGTCTCAGACCATTCCCAGCTTGCTGTGCTGCCCGAGACAACACTTCACAAGTCAGGTGCTGTGGTATATAAGTCA
Organism: Hyla sarda; assembly: GCF_029499605.1. Taxonomy (NCBI): domain Eukaryota; kingdom Metazoa; phylum Chordata; class Amphibia; order Anura; family Hylidae; genus Hyla; species Hyla sarda. Next base: position 406,438,565 of record NC_079192.1, read on the forward strand.
CCTACCACTTTAAAACAAAGGATCCTGGGGATTGTAGTCTTAGGGAGGCCACAGAAACTTAAAGTAGCCAGTTCCCAAAAATAAGCCATCAGCATGATGGGGACACAGGACATGGCCATTTACCACCAACACAAGCACAGATTCTTCATAGGCATGACTATTACTGTATGACACTTAATTACTAAAGTCACTTTATATTGGATAACCACTTCAATTATACAGGGACATCATTGAAGCACAATGACTATGGCTTCTGCTTGGAGACTCCAAAGTGGTGGTGCAGCAATAGTGGCAGGCTGAGAGCTTAGTATAGTTTTTTTTTTATTTTGGTCCCCATTCTGGGCCCCTCTGTAAATATTTTTTTTAATTTAAAATACTGGCATATCAAGGGGAAAACATTTTTTTTTTCTTCGCCTTTAGTTCGTGCTTTTTTGTGTGCGTTCCACAAGTATTGTTAATTATTTAAATATAGCGGATATGTTTTTATAAATATAAAAACTTGATTTAATATCGAATCATTTCATTACAAAAAGCTGCTAATAAAATAGTGTCATTACTGGTTATAACATAATGATCATAATAACAAAAAATACATTTTCTTACAGCATAAAATAAAAGAACAAAAAATTAAATAAAAACATCAAAAAATATATAAAACAATAAAGACAGCTAGATAATGAGAATGCTGCACAATGGAATGTATTACAGGATCAGATTATAATGTAATGAAAATCATTATCCATTAAATTCACCCGCATCTTGTATGGTCTGGTGGTATTGATCCAGCAGACTCATTATTAAAGTTCATGCCAATAAATCATAGTATCAAAGTATCAACTGTTAAAAAGAAATAAATACATTCAATATATCATTTCTGAATAGTCACAACAGGCATGCAGATATTCCTCATAGTAAACAATTCCTGTTATATGAATATATACCAAATATATATTGGTATATGATATCTATGGGCCAATTTAAGGAAATAATCCCATAAATCTTCATTTCTATTTTTAATAAAAATAGACCATAGGTATTTTTGGGTCACATCTATAGCTTAGCCAAACACAAGTCAAGATGCTATCAATCAACCAATGTCCTTAAGTTAATACCTGTAACACCACCAAGACTTAGGATTCAGAATAAGTCCTTCTCTTTTCACCATATTGACACTCGAAAGACAGCATTTACTTATCAACCACAGAAGATGCCAATACTCAAACAGCTACAGGTTAAACCGGCAGTGCTACAACCTTTTGGATATGTCATGTTCAAAGGCTTAAAAGTACATTACTCTCCCAAGTGGTAGTTGAAGAAAGCCATAATTTTATCATCGAACGGTCCCACACACATTAGTAAACTGTCAGCCGAACCCACTGATAGTGACATCTAATGTGTATGGGGCCTTCCTTTTCTCCTCCAAGAGGTGATATCGAGGAAAGACATATTATGAAACTGATTGGCACTGATGGCCTATTATTTAAAAAAAAAGCAGGCCAATAGTCAACTAAGAAAAAAATGTATATAGGATTCTTGACTATTCTCGAGTAGTTGACTTAGTAAGGTGTAACAAGGTATCAAAAAAGATTTTACAAAAATGAGAGTGGTAAAGTTGAAGCACTATTAAAGAGCAATACAATCTAGTTGATGTTTTTTTTTTTTTTTTAAGAAATAGGAACACTAAACAGATTCCTTGCATCTTAAACTGGAATGTTGTGGTGCCCTGCCATATATAGGTTAAAGGGGTTGTCTGGTGGGAATGAAAAAAAAGAAGGGGTAGACCAGTCCCCATTGGTCTAGACTTCCTGGTACCCATGTCATCACACTTCAAAATGCCTTCTCAGCCAGACACTGGCCAGAGTGGTGATACGTCTCAGTCAGCGATTGGCTGGGCAGGCATTTTGAGATAGGAAGCAGGGAGTGGAAGTCGGCCGTGATCCATCATCCTTGGAACGGAAGTGGTAGCAATCAAAGAGTACTGTGTATTGTTTCAATTTTCCTGTGGTGGTCTGCAGGAGAACTGACCACTTTCAGGTTAGGAATTCCAGCAGAAAGACACCCTGTCAGTTAAGTTATTTTTGGTAAACCCATTCTAAGAAAAAGTGACTGTCTAAGGTGGCCAACTCTTGAATATCCACCTACTATCACTCCAATGGTTGCATCTTTATTCATCTAGCATTTTATGCTATTTTACATTGAGAAGAACCAGCCACTAACCTTATAGGGTAGAAAGAAGAAGAGCATCCATACTGTAATCCTGACATTCTGCCATCATTGGGTATGTTGAAATATAAGTGTTATTTTTTTCTTTAATGACTTTGTATTCAGTCAAATATTTTTGAGTACTTTAATTTTTTTTAAATAGGCCTGAAATTCTTACCATTGCTATTACCATCATGGTCTTCTGCCAGGCTAATACACAATTTTAGTCACCTATGGTTTTCAAAAATTCATAATAAATCTTAAGGAATCACGGTGTTCTAATATGTAATACAAAACGGTTAGTAAGACACCGCATATAAGGCCACTTGAAAAGCAAAATGCAAAGGAAAAATTACCTACCATGTGCTTAACAACCCATATTCCAAAGACAAGCTCAGAATATTTTGATCCACACCCATCTAGGACCTTCGTACCTTTTTGTGCTCTCACCTAGTTACAGTGATTCCAATAGTCCCTATTGTTCTACTTGGCTAATATTAAATAAAAATAAATAAGTAAAAAGGAGGTTAAGGTCAATTGCACAGAACATCTAGAAATATACAATTTGCAGTCTACCCTGGAAATTAGAATTAGTTTTTTTTGGCTGACTAGTCACTTTGAAGATGAGAATCACAGACTTAATAATTCATTAATTTGATTCGGTTCTAAATAATCTTTCACTGAGGAGGTCAGTGTGTTCTGTGTAACTGGGCTGTATTCGAGGCCTTGGGGTAAGGACCCTTGTCTCGTGAAGCCTTGGTTCAATGAATGGATAGTTAGTTTGTCGTTGCTGCATGTATCTGGGTGAATACGCAGCAAGTAGAATGTGGTTACCTTTTTGCCTGGAACACATTGCTGTGGAAGTTAAAGAGTGAGGGTCTCTGGTGCTGGGTGGTGGTGATGACGATGATGATGAAGCTGTAAAACTGAAGCGGTTTTTCTGTAGTCGGGAGCTAGAAGATTCCAGACTGTGTGTAAAACTTTGGCTGGATGCCTGCAGCGGAGAATAGCATTGTGTATTAAGTTGCCCTGTGCTCCTCGAAGCTGACAGCTGGTGGAAGAGAAGTGCAGAAGGCTTTTCTGGGCTGGAGTTGGCTGATGAGGAAGTTCCTGCTGGGACCCTGAGTGGTGGCCTGTCGTGCGTTGCTTGATATGGGAACCTGGTGCAATACGTGTGAAGCGGGTTTCTTGCAACTGGAGCTGGGAACTGCTGCAAAGACAGCAAACGTGTTACCTAATGTTGGTGGACGGACGACGTTCTGCTCAGAGCTTAGCTGCAGCTACCTGATGCCTGAACTTGGGCTTGCTGAGAAACAATGGCGCATTTCTTTGTCCCCTCATCTTGTGGCTGCTGTGCTGTTAAGTGTAGATGTAATCTGTGCCTTAAAATCTTGAAAAACTCATGGATTACCCCATAGATTCCTAGGTGTTCCCATACAAAAAGAGAATTGGATACTCTCTGGTCAATAAAGATTCCCTATGCTACAATAAGAAAACTCCTGATATCTACTAGGCTGACCTTATGATGTGTTGGTGACTATGATAATGTCTACAAGATATACAAATATTTTTTTTTCTTAATAATACCACTACACAAAATAAAAGTTAGCTTCAGCTGCCTGTAGACATTAGAGTAAAGTATGATATAATAGACTTTTGTATAGTCGAGAGTATTATATGTATATGTACCAATCTTGGCCTTGGCGGCCCATGATATTTGGAAAAATTAGCATAAAGTGGAGTTTTTTCATCTTGGGGACAACTATCTGAGGGGTCTTTATAGTCTTCCATCAGAATGGAGAGGTGGGTCGTACTTTGATTCCCTATGGAATTCTATGAGATAGCATAGCATTTGGCCTTCCATAGACAATGAATAGAACTATGGCGCGCATGCGCAATCTGCTGCTATTCTAAAGGGAGACTTGGTTCCCCATTTATGAGGTCGGGGACCCCTGTGGATAACTTTATAAGATGGGAAACCCCCTTTAATCCATTTTAAGTAAATTGTTCAGCCCATATTCTATAAGTGACCTTGCTGACAGTAGCAATACAGACCAGCGTCAAAGGATGGTTTAAGGAAGACATGTTCTTGGGGGCTGTGGTCTACAAAAATAATCCGAAATATTCCATACTTTCCTCTAATGTCTAAGCTTTTCATCAGAATTGCAAAATACAAATAAAAAATAAAGGTTAGGTGATTGTCATAAACAGGAAAACATATTTTTGGGAACATGGGTAAGGGACATGCACTTAGTCACAATATAACTTATTCTACTGAAAATAAAATTGTTAGATAGGCCAAGGGCTTTTCAACACATATCCTCGAGCCCAAATAGCCAGTCCACCCCTGCTTTTAACACATCCTAACTGTAATTGGTTTTACATCTTAAATACTTTGCCTTTTTGAAAGTAACACCATTTATAGCAGTAAACGATACAAAACTAAAAATAATGAATTGTAGATAAAGATAAAGGCCCTTATTTACTCAGAGTGTTGTGTAGGTTTCTTTGTGGGTTTTAATTCCCTACAATTTATTTTCCACGGTATTTACTAAGGTTTCCCTACATTTTCCACTTTCCCTACATTTAGTGTTTTTTTTACACATGCTCTGATCTATCTGGTTTTCTTCATCTCAAATCCACCACATTTTATGTGGAAACTTTAGTAAATATGTTGGGATTTTGTGAAAATGTCGAGAACACGCCCCTTTTATGTGACCACGCCCCCTTTTCCTGATGGTCACGCCCCCTTTTCAGGTTTTCTTAGCAAAATGGAGAGTTAGTTGGGTTTTTTTTCAATTCAGGCGCAAATTCAGGCGCAGACAGAATTTCAGGCGCATATTCTGGCGCCAGGGCAGGCCTTAGGGGTGTGCGAGCTGTGCGGCCGCACAGGGCACCATAGCAACAGGGGCGCCGGGCGGCCGACACAGCTCGCACCAAGTATATATAATTTGTATTGCCCGACGCCCGGGATTTAGCCCTGCTTCGTGCAAGCAGCGCTAAATGCTGTTGTAAAGAAGAAAACTGTGCCCTGTAGCGGAATGTGACCCTCTGCACAGGGACACAGTTTTCTGCTTTGCAGGCCGCTCCCTCTCATTACATTCCCACTACCCTCCCTCAACTGTGACCCTATGTGGAGGGACACATTCGGCTTCAGGGCACAGTTTTCTTCATTACACAGGGAGGTGTCACTTACCCTGCCCTCCTCCACATTTCCGGTTGGCTAGCGGCCGGAGTCTGAAGAGGGACGTCGCGCATGTGACGTACCTCCGCAGACCCACACAGGACGTCAGTGACTTCACTCGTCAGGCCGCCGGAGAGAAGAGAAGCGCAGCGCAGGTCTGGTAAGGTTGTGTATGTGTGGGTGTCTGTCTGTCTGTGTGTGCATGTGTGGTTGTCTGTCTGTCTGTGTGTGTGTGCATGTGTGGTTGTATGTCTGTGTGTGTGTGTGTGTGTGTGTGTGTAAGTCGGTGGGGGGGGGGGGGGGGGGGGTGGGGAACGACATTGCTCCCGAATTTGGGGAACCTGCTACTACCTAATGTGGGGAACCCACTTCTTCCTAATGTGGGGCTATACTGCACCTAATGTGGGGAGCTATACTGCACCTAATGTGGGGAACCTGCTTCTTCCTAATGTAGGGCTATACTGCACCTAATATTGGGAACTATACTGCACCTAATGTAGGGAGCTATACTGCACCTAATGTGGGGAACTATACTGCACCTAATGTGGGGAGCTATACTGCATCTAATGTGGGGGAACTATACTGCACCTAATGTGGGGGAACATACTGCACCTAATGTGGGGAGCTATACTGCACCTAATGTGGGGAACTATACAGCACCTAATGTGGGTGAGCTATACTGAACCTAATGTGGGGGAACTATACTGTACCTAATGTGGGGGAACTATACTGTACCTAATGTGGGGGAACTATACTGTACCTAATGTGGGGGAACTATACTGCACCTAATGTGGGGAGCTATACTACATCTAATGTGGGGAACTATACTGCACCTAATGTGGGGGAGCTATACTGCACCTAATGTGGGGGAACTATACTGCACCTAATGTGGGGGAACTATACTGCACCTAATGTGGGGGAACTATACTGCACCTAATGTGGGGGAACTATACTGAACCTAATGTGGGGAACTATACTGCACCTAATGTGGGGAACTATACTGCACCTAATGTGGGGGAGCTATACTGCACCTAATGTGGGGAACTATACTGCACCTAATGTGGGGGAGCTATACTGCACCTAATGTGGGGAACTATACTGCACCTAATGTGGGGGAACTATACTGCACCTAATGTGGGGAACTATATGGCACCTAATGTGGGGAACTATATGGCACCTAATGTGGGGGAAGTATACTGCACCTAATGTGGGGGGAACTATACTGCACCTAATGTGGGGAGCTATACTGCACCTAATGCGGGGGAACTGTACTGCATCTGATTAAGGGGAACTATACTGCACCTAATGTGGGGGACTATACTGCACCTAATGTGGGGGACTATACTGCACCTAATGTGGGGGACTATACTGCACCTAATGTGGGGGACTATACTGCACCTAATGTGGGGGACTATACTGCACCTAATGTGGGGGAATTGTACTGCATCTGATTAAGGGGGACATGGGAATGATTAAGGGGGCAGGGAAATGATTAAATATAAAAAAAATATATATTTGTTACAAAGATTTTTTTCCTCTTTGTGTATGTTTATTGGGTAATGGGGGGGGGGGCGTCACAAGGTTAGCTCGCACAGGGCGCCTGAACACCTAAGGCCGGCCCTGTCTGGCGCAGACAGAATTTCAGGCGCAATACGCCCAAAACTGGCGCACAACCCGACAAAACATGTTGGGTTTGCAATAGTAAATGAGGGCCAAATTCTCCATACAGTATTTATATGTAAGATCCCTGACTATGGCAAACAAGGGCCATACAGTTATCTGTGGTGTACGGACACATCTATGTTTTACCATTGCTAGTATATCTTCGCAGGCCTGAAATTTACTAGAAATTAGTGCCGCCAGAATGTCTTCTAGATTTACATATGCAGTCAACACTTGCCCATAGCATTGATAAGAATGTGGTCTCCTCCCACGTTCTCCTACACTGTCTAATATTTATTCGTATTTTGTGGGGGTGTAACGTGGATTTTGCATACCTGCAGACTAGCTTGTATTGCATTTCTTTTTATGCTAAAAACTCAAATAATAAATATAGATTTTTTAAAAAGTCCTAGTGCCCTAATTTTTTAAATATATTTTTTACCACTCCTAACCCCTTAACGACCAATGAGGTGTATACACGTCATTGTGCCAGTTAAGGGTGAATGGCGCGGGCTCCACGCCATACTGAGCGGCTGATTCCTGTAGCTGGGGGCCGCCGCTAATAGCTGGCAGGCAGCGCTCGCTTCGGCTGGCTATTAACCCTTCACATCACCGCTGTCAAAGCTGACACCGGCATCTAAATGGACCTTCAATGTGTCCCTGGTGGTGTAGTGGGGTGGATCGTCGGCCATGTGTAATATATTCTGATGTAGAGTTTGTAAAAGGGGTACTCCAGTGGAAAACAATTATGTTTAAATCAACTGGTGCCAGAAAGTTAAACAGTACTTATCAGCTGCTGTATGCTACAGAGGAAGTTCTTTTTTTGAACTTCTTTTCTGTCTGACCACAGTGCTCTCTGCTGACACCTCTGTCTATGTAAGGAACTGTCCAGAGCAGGAGCAAATCCCCATAGAAAATCTCTCCTGCTCTGGACAGTTCCTGACATGGACAGAGGTGTCAGCAAAGAGCACTGTGGTCAGACAGAAACAAAAAAAGAACTTCCTCTGGAGCATACAGCAGTTGATAAGTACTGGAATGATTAAGTTGATTTAAAAAAAAAAAATGGAATGATTAAGTTGATTTAAAAAATGTTTTCCACCGGAGTACCCCTTTAACAAGCTGCACAGCAGAATACAGTATAATAGGGCTTTACATATGTTCTTATGAGCCTTTCCTGGTGTATATGGCAAGCGTTGCCTAAATATGGTATGAACAGAGCCTAAGACTTTTATACCTACATTAGCACTAACTACAAAAACATGCCCACTCCTCATGGGCTTCAATATGTAGGAGAATTTTCATAACTGATTAGACTTACTTTTTTTTAATACTGTAGTACCTCAATAATAATATCTTATTTATCTTATATAGTATCTATATTTATTGAAAAAATTTTCATAAATTAAAAGTTACCACAGCATAGGGGATAAGTGTCTGATCGTTGAGGGTATACCCTCTGGTACCCGCCACACCATTCAGCTGGGAGAGCAGAGGAAACTCGCTCTGCAATTGCTCTGAGATCGCCGTAAAGCTCATCCACAGCGTCAAATATACTGCGGATGTGCTGTGTGCGACCCTACCCTTAAAGTATTTGTGCGAGACCAGAAGAACATGGCTGCTTTTCTCCATAAGCAGTGCCAATCTCTACTACAGGCAGTGTCTGGTATTGTAATTCTGCATCACTTATTAAGTAAAAACAACTTTACACAGGTTTATTTCTAGATAAGAGCAACCATCTTTTTCTAGTATTATTGAACTCCATTAAGATTACAAAAATAATAACATAAATATCATAGAATCCTTAAAAAATATTCTTTTGATTGTATACACCCATGCAGTAATAAAAAATAAAAAAAAACATGCCACATCTATATATGTCCTAATAGCAGAACAACATCAGGGGAGATGAACAAAATATTGATGTTCTGTGCAATGATCTTCCATATTTTGTCCAAGTAGAAATAATTTAAAAGCAGCTAATGTAAAGTGACCCTACACAGGAGGCAGCCCTTTATTATCCACACTGAGTATTGATCGGGAAGTGATATGACCAGATCAATAGGGATATTATTTCCCATAAGACTAGATGCATTTTAAGGGCGGTTGGCTGAGCCGATGAAACAGTTGTGGGGAGACAAAGGACTACACCATTTTTGGCCTGATCACAGATAAATGACGTCAGTGATGGTAGATGATGCTTATTTCTTTATTTTTTAAACCTATGCCCCATTGTCTTCTTTCAAAATGTGTTTAAAAATCTAGTTCTCATTTTTATTCTGCTAAAAGAAAAATGTTTTTGCATTTTTTTCCCAAGTTTTCCACATTTACATCTTCTTGTGAACATGGCGCTGGAAATCCTGGCAAGATCCTTAGCTTAGAGATGGGTTTGATACATCGATGACGTTTCTCAAGCTATGGATTCCTCATCTCTATTTGTTTGTGCCACAGGAATTATACTTCACTTACAGGTGGAGGTGCCTGGTATTAGCTCTTCAAAACTGGTGTAACATCTTCATGAATCCACCATCAAACATACCGTATATGGAGTTGAAAAGTCTTCAAGCCTGCTATTTGATTTGTCACATTGACAATGTTTATTAATCTATTAATTCTCCATGTGTTTATGCTATATGAATTATTTTGCCTAATCCACCACCGACTACACAAGTGGGTGTTGGGTTTGTCCCAGTTCATGACTGTTTATCATTTCCACTTTCAAATTTCTATTTTGTTTTAATTCGTATTTTATCTGTAAGGGTAACCTCTTGCCTCCTAGGGGCAAACAGCCACTGGGTCTAAGGACACACGAACACCCTAATGGATATATGGCTGTACTTTGATAAAGTTCAAGGCACTATATATATATATATATATATATATATATATATATATTCGGGTAGAAGAAACAGGCATGGTCGCACGTCTACAATCTTGTATAATGATCTGATTGCTTCTCAGCATAATATCAAAAACTAACAGGTTGTTAGTATACATTTTTGATCAAAAAGTACAAGCCCACTCGCCACGTCAAGGCCACCTATTTAGAGTGGGTCCCTAACGTCCCTAGCATAAAATGGCGTAGCACTGGGCAGCGACCACCACCGCCGTGACACCAGTGCCCACGGGGGGAACGACCCACTGGCAGAGCGGCCCCAATGCCACTCAAACCAGTCTATGGGTCGCACCCCCCCGCAGACACGGCGCCACGGCAGCAACGGACGCCGCACAGCACCACACAGTTTTTGATATTATGCTGAGAAGCAACCAGATCATTATACAAGATTGTAGATGTGCACCATGTCTGTTTTCTACCCGAATTCACATTGTGTTTTCTATCCCCTCCTTTTTTTTTGGTTTGAACATGTGCTGCACTCTTCCCCACCCGCTCAGCCCAACCCTATATTAGTAGTAGTTAGCTACACAAGGGCCATTTCTTTCCTAGCAGCCTCCCAGTCTGACTGGGAGAGCATGGTAAGTGAGCTATTACACCTTGTTCACACTGGTGTGGTGCTGTGCGGCGTCCGTTGCTGCCGTGGCGCCGTGTCTGCGGGGGGGGGGGGGGGGGGGGGGGGGTGAGACCCATAGACTGGTTTGAGTGGCATTGGGGCCGCTCTGCCAGTGGGTCGTTTTCCCCCCCCGTGGGCACTGGTGTCACGGCGGTGGTGGTCGCCGCCCAGTGCTACGCCATTTTATGCTAGGGACGTTAGGGACCAACTCTAAATAGGTGGCCTTGACGTGGCGAGTGGGCTTGTACTTTTTAATCAAAAATGTATACTAACAACCTGTTAGTTTTTGATATTATGCTGAGAAGCAATCAGATTATTATACAAGATTGTAGATGTGCACCATGTCTGTTTTCTACCCGAATTCACATTGTGTTTTCTATCCCCTCCTTTTTTTTGTTTGAACATGTGCTGCACTCTTCCCCACCCCCTCAGCCCAACCCTATATTAGTAGTAGTTAGCTACACAAGGGCCATTTCTTTCCTAGCAGCCTCCCAGTCTGACTGGGAGAGCATGGTAAGTGAGCTATTACACCTTGTTCACACTGGTGTGGTGCTGTGCGGCGTCTGTTGCTGCCGTGGCGCCGTGTCTGCGGGGGGGGGGGGGGGGGGGTGGGGGTGCGACCAATAGACTGGTTTGAGTGGCATTGGGGCCGCTCTGCCAGTGGGTCGTTTCTCCCCCCCCTGTGGGCACTGGTGTCGCGGCGGTGGTGGTTGCTGCCCAGTGCTACGCCATTTTATGCTAGGGACGTTAGGGACCCACTGTAAATAGGTGGCCTTGACGTGGCGAGTGGGCTTGTACTTTTTGATCAAAAATTTATACTAACAACCTGTTAGTTTTTGATATTATGCTGAGAAGCAACCAGATCATTATACAAGATTGTAGATGTGCACCATGTCTGTTTTCTACCCGAATTCATATATATATATATATATAAAAAGCAAAATCATCGGTAGTTGCAGTATCTTGTAATACCTTTTTTATTGGACTAACAAGATTTTGTAGAGACAAGCTTTCGGGACTCCTCCCTTTCTATCTCACAAAATGTGCAGGGGTTAAAACAACATGTGTGGAGAATGGACATTAAGTTGGGCTGAAGACTAACACCATTACACCCCTGCTCCCCCTCCCCTGTCTAAGTCTTATCTTCAATCTGTGGTTCTGTAGTAAAATTGTCCTTTCTCCTCCATCCAGCGTAACCCCCATTCTCACCTCTGCTCTCCCCCCCCCCCCCCATCCTTATCTGTATCTATCGTCCTATAGCTATACAATTTACGGCCCAACTTAATGTCCATTCTCCACACAAGTTGTTTTAACCCTTGCACATTTTGTGAGATAGAACGTGTGTTTTCTCCTTGTGAGCTCAGAAATGCTTATGACTTGATAAAGGGAGGAATCCCGAAAGCTTCTCTACATAATCTTGTTAGTCCAATAAAAAAGGTATTACAAGATACTGCAACTACCGATGATTTTGCTTTTTGCATCACTGGACTAATACGGCTACTCCTAACTACTCTATCTATCTATCTATCATATATATATATATATATATATATATATATATATATATATCATTTTATATGTATTATGTTTCAGCATAATAGTAGCTGTCAACTTGGCAGAGCAGACAGCTACTAATATACACAGCTTTACATGTAACCGTGTGCATGGTGTTGCACCACATGTGAAAATTTGCTGACTCTTACAAGTAACTACTATATAACAATTGTGTTTTCTCAGATAAAGAAGCTATTCCTACAAGAGCAGGGCATGTGATATTATTCTTTAAGGGGTACTCCGGTGGAAAACTTTTTTTTTTTTTAAATCAACTGGTGCCAGAAAGTTAAAGAGATTTGTAAATTACTTCTATTAAAAAAATCTTAATCCTTTCAGTTCTTGTTAGCAGCTGAATACTACACAGGAAATTCTTTTCTTTTTGGAACACAGAGCTCTCTGCTGACATCATGACCACAGTGCTCTCTGCTGACATATCTGTCCATTTTAAGAACTGACCAGAGTAGGAGAACCCCATAGCAAACTTGCAGTGGGGATCAAAAGTTTGGGCACCCCAGGTAAAAATTTGTATTAATGTGCATAAAGAAGCCAAGGAAAGATGGAAAAATCTCCAAAAGGCATCAAATTACAGATTAGACATTCTTATAATAAGTCAACAAAAGTTAGATTTTATTTCCATCAGTTACACTTTCAAAATAACAGCGAAAAAAATGGCGTCTGCAAACATTTGGGCGCCCAGCAGAGTTAATATCTTGTACTGCTCCCTTTGGCAAGTATCACAGCTTGTAAACGCTTTTTGTAGCCAGCCAAGAGTCTTTCACTTCTTGTTTGAGGTATCTTTGCCCATTCTTCCTTACAAAAGTCTTCCAGTTCTTTGAGATTTCCAGGCTGTCTGTCACGCTCTGCTCTTTTAAGGTCTATCCATAGATTTTCAATTATGTTGAGGTCAGGAGATTGTGAAGGCCATGGCAAAACCTTCAGTTTACGCCTCTTGATGTAACCCCCCGTGGATTTCGATTTCGGTTTGTTTAGGATCATTATCCATTTGTAGAAGCCATCCTCTCTTTAACTTCAGCTTTTTCACAGATGGCATCAAGTTAGCATCCAAAATTTGCTGAAATTTTATTGAATCAATTTTTCCTGCTACTTGTGAGATGTTCCCTGTGCCACTGGCTGCAATACAACCCCAAAGCATGATTGATCCACCCGCATGCTTAACAGTTGGACAGAGGTTCTTTTCATTAAATTCTGTTCCCCTTCTTCTCCAAATGTACCTTTGCTCATTCCGGCCAAAAATTTCAATTTTAACCTCATCGGTCCACAGAACTTGTTTCCAAAATGCATCAGGCTTGTCTATATGTTCATTTGCAAAGTTCAAACGCTGATTTTTGTGGTGAGGACGTAGAAGAGGTTTTCTTCTGTTGACTCTTCCATGAAGACCATATTTGTACAAGTATCTCTTTATAGTGGAATAGTGTACCACAACTCCAGTGTCTGCCAGATCTTTCTGGAGGGATTGTGCAGTCAAACGTGGCTTTTGAATAGTTTTTCTCACAATCCTGTGAGCTGTTCTATCTGATATTTTTCTTGGTCTTCCAGATCTTGCTTTAAAAGAGTACTCCGGTGCACACTTTTTTCATGTTATCCCGTCCGGCTGCAAAATAAAAGAAAACGCAGCGATGTCCCGCCTCGGCCAGTGATAGGCTGAAGCTCCGTGTGACGTGCCGGGCTAACCGGAAGTAAGAAGAATACAGACCGGGGACCGAACACCTGTACCGGAGCTCCGGGGGCTCGTTGGCAGATAAGATAAAGTGCGTTTTCTTTTATTTTGCAGCCCGGACGGGATAACATGAAAAAAGTGTGCACCGGAGTACTCTAACTTCCACTGTTCCTGATGACTGCCATTTCTTAATTACATTCCGAACAGAGAATCTTAACATCGGAAAACATTTTGCTATCTTATTATAACCTTCTCCAGCTTTGTGAGCGTCAACTATTTTCAGTTTCAGATTTCTAGACAAATGCTTAGAAGAACCCATGATGCTGATTGTTGGGGCAATGTCAGATGAGTCTGGACATTTAAAACCTTTGAGATTGACACCACCTGGTCTTCCCGGATGATGATTGAGAACAATTCATGACACTGGCAGGTCTCAGCTTTGGAAAGGGGGCAGTGCATGCTATAAATTCTGCAGGGTGCCCAAACTTTTGCAGACGCCATTTTTTGTTTTCTGTTATTTTGAAAGAGTAAATGACGGAAATAAAATCTAACTTTTGTTGACATATTATAAGAATGTCTAATCTGTAATTTGATGCCTTTTGGAGGTTTTTCCATCTTTCCTTGGCTTCTTTATGCACATTAATACAAATTTTTACCTGGGGATCCCAAACTTTTGATCCCCACTGTATGCTGCTCTGGACAGTTCCTAAAATGGACAGAGATATCAGCAGAGAGCACTATGCTTGTGATGTCAGCAGAGAGCACTGTGTTCATAAAAAAGAAAATAATTTCCTTTGACTTTCTGGCACCAGTTGATAAATAAATAAATCAATAAAGTTTTCCACCGGAGTACCCCTTTAAGGATCCATTCAGTCAGAAACACCACTGAGATTCCAGAAGTGGCACTACTAAATTCACTTTAATATAACCATCGGCTGAATTCGCAAATGTTATTTTTATTTTTTTTATTTTATGCTAATTTTTCATTAAAATAAATAAATAAATAAAAAGACACCTTGAAGTTCAAAATTACACATGGTAATTCAGAAGGACATAAAGTCAAGACAGGACAAGGGTTTAAAAATTGGTCTTGAATATACATGATGGTTGACTATACTTGAATAGCAAAAACTGGTCCTTTGGTGACCACTGCTGACTGATCTGAAGGTCATGGAATTCACTGCACAGAGGTCGACTTAAAATTTTTCTGTGTTGTTAGTTCTCATGACCCATAAATAAAACCAGAGTTTGTACCGAGTCGTTGAGGAAGAAGATAAGGAAAAGGACATGTATCATTACAGTTCTAGTCTTGTGTACGTTCACATTGTGTAGAATCCATTCATTTTCATCTAAACTGATAGATTTTTAAATAATAGAAGAATTATGGTTAACTTTTAAACCTTTTACAAGTGAGCTACTTAGGAATTACATAACTGAGAGCCATGGGAACCAACCTAGACCATCAGGGGAAAGTTTTTTCTCCTTCTTTTGATGAAATGTTCCATATAACTACCCAACGTCATGGATATTTTGTACTCCTTATATTCAGGGATAAAAAACAGGAATAACTATGAGAACGTTACTCAAGATAACAACTTCCATTGTAACTTTCTTCACAAGTCAGATGGGACTTTGTCTTGACCCTTGGCTACATTCTATAACCATAGGTTAACCTCTGAAGACATGCAAAGTATTTTCCTAACATCATTGGGATCCACAGGGGAACTTCAGTTAAACAAACACAGAAGCTACTTCATTGTCTTGGTTTCCAAGTTTTATCCAGTAGGAAACACTGGGATTTTTCCTTGGTGGTAACACTTGTGGTGCAACCGTCCCTGCATAAGCAACAATTGGCCTCATTTATAAAAAAAAAAAACGAGAGCAAACGAAAAATAGCGGTGCTAGTCTTGTAGTGCCATTAGGTGTATGTATCACTGAACGTATATCCAAATATTACATAAAACACTCAACCATATAGACACAGATGGCCGTACACAAAAAATGACAGATGGGTGGTTGTACAAACTTACAAATGGTTGCAAAATTACATATGGAAAGACATTATCAGCTAGTGTTATCTGGTACTGGCTCGGTATGATGGCTAGATGGATACCCTTTCATATCAGTGACATTGGAGTCCAGTGGGGTTGACTTAGGGGAAAACTGGCTAAGTATTATGGGGTTCAGAAGTTCTGTGTTTGAAGACTGCCTTAGACTTACTTTGGGGCTTCCGATCTTGTTTTTTCCCGTCTTGCCTTTGGTACGCCAAGATTGCTCGTGGTCAAACTCTAGATCTTCCAACCTTTGAGTGAGCGCTAGCTTTTGCTGGATTGCCATCCTCAACAGAGAATTCAGAGTCTTCTTCTCATCCTCTGCTGCTGCCAGCTGCCTCTGCATTTCATCTAGTTGTGTCACATACTCGTCGCATCTGCTCAGACAAAAGACAGAAAAGACACAGTGACATTTTCCATGCAACTGTACACTTAAAAAACTAATTTACCTTCATATAGGTGAGAAGGAAACTAACAAACAGGTGGAGAGTCGATTGTAAGGATTGGCTTATAATAGGATCCCCTAAGTTTCCATTAAGAATTTAATGATTTTAATTCCAAAAATAAGGCTGCATGATGTGCTAGGCTTGGGGTCAAAATAAGTTACGATGGTGACTCCAAATAGAACCCGGTATGGCAGTGTGAACATTGCCTTTCCTCATTTAGTAATACGACCAGAAGAACAAAAGGACCCTTTCAGGGCGCTGTAAGTCCCAGAAGAAATGTCAGAAGAGGGAAGTTAAAAATAAAATTACTTTATTCCAAATTATTCATGTTTCAGGGAGTCAGGTCTGATGAAGGGGACAATCCCCAAAACTCGTAATTGGTATACTTTGGAATAAAGTTCATCTTGTATCCAATTACTTTGCTCTTCTGACATTTCTTCTTGGATTTGAAAGGGTACTTTTGTTCTTCTGGTCGTATATCTAACTACAGGTTACATTTACCTGTAACCCAACAGCTAAGCAACATTTCCTACATCTACCCTACAAATAAGGGTGATATGCATATACTTTATGCTAGCCATTAAACTACTGTACATGTATCTGACAAGTACATTGGGTAATACATGAGCCCCCAGTCCTTGGTCTCTTTCTTTTTCTCTAACCATATAGTAATTGACCCTTGGCAGGCCCCGGCATCCACCAAAGCGAGCCTGGTGTTTAGTCTGAAATTGTGAGGCTATAAATAGAATGCTTGAAAATCTCCCCTATACACAAATCAACAAGTAGGTATATAAATATTTGCTGTTTTGGATTCATAGAAACTTTGGCGACATCCCGTGGAAGCACTAAAAGAAACCATGCCGGTTGCCCCATAGATCTCCCTGAAGCATTTATAACTAAGAAACTGAAAATAATTTCTAAGAATTTGATTTAAAAAATGGACAAACTCAGGGAATTCTCCCATAAGCTGTTTCAAATTTCCCCACTAAAAGTTATTTGTGTCTTAAAGCCAATGTCAAGAAACCCTTTAAATGGCTTTGAAATAATGAAAAATTGAACATACAGCCAGACGTCTATTTGTTTGGACAATAACGGAGCCGCGCAGTCATTAGGTATTAGTATTTTCGGCAGAATGAAATTCTTTCTGTTATGTGAATTGATTTTCGGCTGAGAGATATCTATGCAGCTTGCAGGACAACACATAACAGGAAGAGCTACAGACGAAAGAGACTATCAAACCCAATAAACAGGATGGAACAGGATAAATCAGCACTTCAGAAGCCAAAAAGGCCATTACAACCAATAATAGTCAATTATATACGTAGCGGTCTATGGGCCGGATCATTCTCTTACAGTAAAAACTTTTAAATTAGATTAAACTTTTTCTAAATAAAGTCCCTCGATTCCTTGTTTCTTCTCCTCCTTGGTCCACCCAGGTGGTCATTGATACCTATGGTTGTATATAACCGATGCCTAATTTTCTTAAAGTTAAGGTAAATAAATTTAGGCCCCATTGATGGCAGTAATGTAGGCCCCCATAATTGTATTTCCCACTTTGTCCCTTCTATACATTGACCGAGGTTTTTCTTGTTCCTTTAGATCCTAAAGCACCAAATAAACCCAAATCTCACTAAATATGCATAGACTCCTGAGCCAGTCTGCATTGTTACCTGGTGGCAAACATGGCCCTTAGTGATGAGAAGGTGGCAGCGTCCTCTTTTAACGCTTTCAGTTCATTCCGTAGTTTCATCATGGTTTCTGTCACCATTGTCTTCTCGTTTTCATACTTGTTCTTAAGGTTTGCAAGTGCAACTTCTGCAGTCTGAAACAGACAAAAATATTCCAGGTAGGGACATGCATTGTATATCATAGCTTCTTGTATGACAGTCAGGTCCATGTCCCCAAAAAGGGTCCAATTGTACTTAAACCCATTAAAGACTCATTGAATTGTGCACTGGGATTGGCTCATAAAGTCATAGAGAGGGGTCCTCTGCCCAGAACCCATTTCCCCCTCTAAGAGGCAGAATAGAGAGCCTCTCCGTAGGTGTCTCCCACTCTGGTAAATCATGTGGTATTACATTTCTTCTGTAAGAAGTATATGAACAGAAAACACCTCTGCAGGAAAGATCAGCTGAGCTGATTGGCACCAGAAGTTAAAAGAGTCCTCTTACACTCAGAAATGCGGTACGTTTAGTGCAACTATATGGAGAGTGGAACTTTTACGCAGATTGTTGGTGGCTAAAGAACAGAAGAAAAGACAAGGGGCAGAGATAAGAAGGACATAATCATATGCATTTTATTACGTGGACTCTATTGCTGCTGAAAGTGGTCTATGGGTCGGGGAGCATCAAAATTAAAGGATGGTCTACCATTCTTACTTGGGGCATCCCTATTTTCAAAGCAAAAATTCATCCTTCTGGGGCAGGAGAAAAGCCCCCCAAAAAAACCTTTACTATGGTGCCCCACAGCTCCCGTTTGGCTTGATCTGGTCTCCCTACTGTTTTCTTGCTGCTTCCGAGAAGAGTGTTTGTTGCAGGAGCTTGCAGCTCAGCCAATCACTGGTAGAGACAGGACACCACTGTGCCCAGTGATTGGCTGTGAGGTCAGGTCCTGCTTTGAACGCTCGTCTCGGAAGCAGGAAGACAGAAGATTGGAGGACCAGACGAAAACGGAGCTACCGGGGTGGGGCTAGGTAAGTACTGTATAGAGTATTTTTGTTTGCTCTATTTTATAAACAAACTATGTATAATAGATAATTTTACTATGTATATTATACTACTATGCTCTCTCACTCTCTCTCTCTCTCTCTCTCTCTCTCTCTCTCTCTCTATATATATATATATATATATATACACATACATTCTTGGGCAAAAATAACAGCTGACCAGAAAACTTTGAGTAAAGAAAAGATTTAGATTTAGGCTTCATGTTCCCCCATCCATTACCTTCTCAGATTAGATTACAGGGCAGGAGAGATACTCAAGTGAAGGACAATAAATAAACCTTAACAGGTTGTCTAGTTAGCCATATTTTAGATATGTTAGCCACATGTTGACCATGGAAGAACCACTAGAGACTTCTAAGCTGTACTTACATGTATGTATCCAATAGGATACACTTTATTATTGTTAGATGCCCAGTTGGTTTTGACCTTTATGTGACATTATACGTGTGACTAAGTAGAGGGGCTCTTCCCCTCTGTGAGCATTTTCACATTTCTGCCTGAAGATCATAAATCTGAAGACCCTGTCTCCAATGAGAGGTGGTTTACAGTAGAGGAAATCACATGAAGGCCAAACCATGATGTTATAAGAGAGACATAAAAATGGAAGAGTGTATGGGTAAGAAGAAGAATATTTCCATGAGGCACATTAACTGTAGTGACCTGGGAACGTCAGGTTTCACCTTTTTTGTTCTTCATCCTACTATGCAATGAAGTAACTTCAAAGAATCTCTCAATTTGTCTACACTTTTCAACGCAAAACAGGCGACTTGAGTAGGTGACATTCTAGACGTGACATTAAGAGAAGGTGTGCAATTTATGGATTAACAAAAAAAAATGGAAAGAAGGATGAATGGCCTTAAAGCCTGCACACACCTTTTTGGTACTCTCCTCATGGAGAAACATTACCCCTTTGGTCCCAGAACACAGGCCTCTCTGCAGCCAGCCAGCACCCTGCTCTGTACCGATCAGGGGCAAGAACCCCGAAACAAAAGTCTACACATAGGAAACTTCTCTTTCTGAGGGAGTTTTCTGGCTTGGCTTATTAAATCCCAAGTCGTGTTCTGAGGCTTCTTAAAGAAACATAAACATTGGCTTGAAAGGAAATGTACCTGTGCATAGACTTGTACAGAGAAAAGATCGGATATGATTGAAAGCCAAGGAGTGGGTGACTCGCTTCCCTGGCTTATAACTAAGGATCGCTGCGAATTTCAGGACTGAGACCTGGTGCTATCAAAGCTTTTAACATGTGGGGGCAACATGTCAAAAGTTTTTTCTAACAATAATAACCCTTTAAATAATTTGACTCTGGCTGTCTATAGCCACCACTAGAGAAAGCTTAGTAAAGACAGATTACCAAGTTCTGTGAAACTCCAATGGACAACATAAAAATTTAAAACCTTTACATCACAAAAATGTCCTGCGTAACATTAAAAAGTTCAGCCAGTTACTGCTCGACAACAGACTACCGCTTTCCTTTTCGAGGATTAGACCATTCAGTACTAAGCCAGTTTCACACAAATGTAACATGACCAGATTCTATGGCCCATATTATGACCTTGACACCTATATCCCTCAGTGGCTCTACTGAAACTTACATAAAACCCTTTCATTAGTAGAATCAAGATGGGTCCAGGACTCCACAGGTTGCGGATCTAACATGGGAGTTGAAGTATGGCAGTATTATGAGTGCATGGAACTGACCTTAGACTATAACATACACTACTTTATGTACACTACACATTGTTTTGAGAAATTTGGGGTCAGACTGGAGACATTACCTGTTTATTTGCTTTTAATACGGCTCTAAGGGTTGCTATTTGCTCTCGTTTGGTACTAAGCAGAGACTTCAGTTTGAGAATCTCCTCCATTAAGGCTTCTTTGTCTTTATCAATCATGGGCACTAGTTCCCTGGCTGCGGCTCGCTGACGTGACAGCTGTAAGGACCTGTCCACAGCCTTCTGCAAGTGTTTCATTTGATCCCTGATAATGGCATTGAGGTTGTAGATGTTCATTGGCTCTTTACGAATATCGCTAGAGTCAGACACAGGGGAGGATGGGGGGGCAGTGATGACGGGGGATACAGTAGCAGACTTTTGAGGGATTGGTTCTTTGCTGGATTCTATGCTATCTTTTGGTACTGGTTCACATGGACTTCTTGCCTCGACTGGAGAAGCTATACCTCTCCTAGCTAGCCTTGGTGAGAGAAGTCCTCGAGGGTCTTCAGGACCTTTTAAGCTTCCACTACGAGTCCCCTTACTTTGCCTATAATAGTCCAACATAACTCTATTTGGTGTTTCATTGTTACATAGACAAACATGGTGGTAGAGTTGCGCTAGTTCTTCACTAAAAGTCACTAGCTCATCTTGAGCAGTATTAAGGGTATTATGGGTTTCATTTGCAATAGCAGTCATGATATGAAGTTCCTTCTCCATAAGAAGTAGTTTTTCCCCACTCTCCTTACTCGCCCTCTCAAGACTTGTTACTTGTTCATTGTACATCTGGATTCTCGAGTCCAACTTTGACTTCTCCTCCGTGTAGCTCTCTATATGTTTATTGTTTTTTTCTTTTAAGGCTTTGAGCTCAGCTTTGAGGTCTATCACCTCAGTCACAGCTACTTTATATTTGCACTCCAAGATCTCCAATCCATTGATATCTACTTCATAGTCATGGGTCTCCTCCCCCAAAACTTTTGCTTTATCAAAATCCAACTCTTTGCCACTGTGAAGCCTCCTTATTGTGTTGACATGTTCTGTAAGTCTATGGACCCGCTCGTGTTGTTCGGTTAAGGCTCCTTTTGTATGTTCCAGCTGAGTCTGTGACTCTTGCAGGTTGGTTAACAGAATTGCCTTCTCTCGCTCCACCTGCAAACAAAAAAAGCATCAATTATAATCAGATTATGCTAAAGAACACCAGTTCATACATTATTATGATATCTCCTGGTTTGTGTACAAGTTTGGTAGACCTTAGGTACCGATCTCCTGGTGCATTGCATGCCGTCACATTGCAAAACGTTGGTCAATAAGCAACACTTATCACCAACCTACAGGACAGCTGACAACTATATGATCACCATGGGTCCAGACAGTAGGACCTTCACCCATTACATGAACGTGGGTTTGAGTCCTCAGTTGAAATGGAAAGGCAGTTAAGTTTGTATGCTACCAATCCATTCAAAGTCTATGGGCTGCTGAATAGAAATACAGTACCTGTTTGTCTTTGTCAATCCAACAAAGTTGAATGGAGTGGCAGCGCCATGCTCTACCACTGCTCCATTCAAACAAGGGACTCTCATCAGTAGGGGTCCCAGTTTCTTCCTTCTATGACTCAACCCATCCATTTATTTCATGGACAGCCATTTATATTCCCCCTGAAGCATTATAAATGTATAGCCAGTTCCATGCATTACAAATGGATGGATGAATTGTTATACAAAATTTCCTCTGTAGTGTTCAAAATACAGTATCTGCTAAGGCCGAGCAATAAACATTCGTAAAGTATATTTGTGAGACATTGTATTCTCTCGCCATAATGGGGGATGCATACGGTACGTGCATTGTCCCATTCTTGCTCTCAAGTCTTTTCACTTACTTAAATGATCTAAAATAAACATGGTAATTGTATTCTAACCAATATATGTCAGCTGCTAAATAATGCTCCGTCCAAGACACAGGTACAAATAGGATTATCAGCTGCGGAAAGAATGTCAGACTCCATAAATAAGACAAAGGTCACACAAGGTAAATTATAGATAGATAATAAGGAACGTTGGACTCTGGTCTAAAGTTGGTCATAGAATTTAGATAACTTATCTTGCCCCAGATATGTTGAAATCCAACAACCTAGCCCTTCTTTACCACAACATTTGCCATTGTGGAAGGGTTAGGAAAACCGCATTTGTCAGACAGTCATCTAATCACCTTAAGGCCTAGGTTATTTCCTCACTTACTTCTTAGGTCTATTCAAAATCTGCTATTGACATAGACGTATAGTTTTGGGGGGCAAGGTGAAGGGGTGCTAAAGCCACATTACATTATACATTTTCGGTGACAATTAAAAGGGTCAACGCCCCATTAACATGGTTGTCACATATGTACTTGCTCCGGACTTCAGTGTCGGTCCCGTTCCTTCTTCAGACAAACCGGAGCATCACTGAGTGTAGTGACAGGGCCATTCTTTACTGAGTAACACGGTTGGCCCAGCCGAAGAAGAGATGCGGGTGCAGGGCCAATCAGCTGCAGCCCCGGTGGCCCCATCTCCTAGAGACTAGCTATTTAAAATCATTACTTGCTTTCAGTCACAACCCATGTTAGGTGATATTTCCCTGCTTTCACATTTGTTAATCTGTTATATCTGACCCTTGCCTGTGACCTGACTATCCCTTTTCCTGAAATTCTGTACTTTTGCTACCCTCTGGGTTTTCCGACTCTTGGCCTGTCCCTGGTTAACACTTTGTTTGCTGAATTAGTACCTTTTTGACCGACTGTTGCTAACTAAGCATGTTGAAAGCTGATTGGGAAACACAGGTTTAAATGTAAAACTGAGCAAAGGTAAAACACACATATATTTGTCTAGTACAAGTATGCAGTACTTACCTAATCCTCTTGATGCTGCAGGAATAGGCAATAACATACTGCTCTTTATAACACTTGCCGAGCTGCTATTGAAAGATCTGATTATTTGTCCCTATTTAGTATATTTTTCTCATTTACTTTATTATTATTCCTGTATAAAAATAAAATAAAAAAAGTGACTAATGTTATAAAGAAAATATTTTCCTTTGTTTTGAGTATACAGTTCCTATTGCTCCATGGTTATGGACTACAAATAACGCTTGAATCTGACGTTCTTTTACATTAGTAAACTAAAATATTGGGGATCATTTACTAATGTGATCCCGACTGTTTATTTCTTGGGTTTTGCATCCAGATTGTGTAGCACCAATTTGTGCCAAAAAAAATCCTGAAAACCCCACCTACTCTCCATTTAATGCAGATAAACCCTGAAAAGGAGGAGTTATTGTAGGGGAAGGGGGGCATGGCTGCCGAAGGGGGAGGGGGGGGGGGGCGTGTTCCCGCCAGTCTAGACAAAATTCCAAGATATTTACTGTTCCCATATAAAATGTGTGAATTTGAGCTCTAAAAAACCCTAAGCTCAGAGCAGTTGTAAAAAAAAGGGAAATAGGGAAAAGACAAACCCATAAAGAAAACTACACTCCACGCTTAGTAAATAAGACCCATTGTCTTGTTTCGAAGGTTATATGAGGCTGCGGTATGTTTATCTGTACACATACTGTAGCCCCCGGGAGCTTACAGTCTATATTTATAGTAACCGTAGTCCATTATCCACAGGCAGAAATCAATAATGTCAGCGGTGAAGTGTTGCGCGCACAAGACTGTAACCCCTTCCTTCTGTTTTTGTGACCTTCAGC
Organism: Hyla sarda; assembly: GCF_029499605.1. Classification (NCBI taxonomy): domain Eukaryota; kingdom Metazoa; phylum Chordata; class Amphibia; order Anura; family Hylidae; genus Hyla; species Hyla sarda. Next base: position 406,463,001 of record NC_079192.1, read on the forward strand.
CCCCCCAAAAAAAAAATCATGACCGCAACTAAGACTTTATATTATTAAATATAACATAAAAAACATTGCCGAACACAGCTAAAGGTTTAGTTTTCTTTTTATATATCCTTGATAAATATGATTCCTTCTGTTATGTTGAAAACAAATTTCCTAGACCTGCATCCCCTCCTCTATAACATCATGCAGTCTCACTGACACAGAAAACTGCAGCTGCATCCCCCTCCTCTCAGTCTTCTATTGTCTTCTAGTATTTTTCCCCATAGAAATGTTATAGGCACTATGTATAGAACAGTTGGCCTGTCTTACATTTAAAAAAAAAAAAAAAAGAAATACAAATATAAAATATATCCCACTGCATCCTACCCTAAAGTGTACCTGTCATGTTACAGACAAAGAAAATGCTTCTCTATGTTACTCACTAGGTCATACAGATGCTTCACATCAATTTTATGTGTTTAGCTTCTGTATGTGGCTGACAAATCCCTCTGTCCCAGGCAAGCACTGAGCCCGCCCTCACTCACCATGCATTCACTTCCTCCCTGAGTCTTCTGTGCTGGATCTCTTCATCCAATCATTGCAGGCTGCTCTGTAAACCCCTCCTGTTTTCATGCTGTAGTCTGATTGGACAGGAGTGAGCACAGAGGAGTGCTAGTCTTGTCCTAATTTCCTGGACTTTGTCCCAGCCTGTGCTTCAGCTGGGACAAAGATAATGCAGCAACCAGACAGGGTTATGTTCTGGATGTTATGGGGACCCTTAGTGGTCTATTTTTTTTATAAGCTATGACTTCTGTAAATAGGAGATAACATTTTTTATGTAGTATATTTGAAAGGTTAATGTTTTGCCAAGATGAACAACAGATAAAAAGTTTTTGACTCTGACCGTGCTCACTTAAAGTGTCCCTTATGCCATGTTGTAAGGATGAAGGGGGGAGGCTCCTGCTGCAGCCAATTCATTTACAGACAGACACAGGACAGGTGGAGATGAACATGGCTAGTCTCCTGGAACATACAGAGAAAAGATCTTTATATATTCCTCAAAGAAAAAAGAGCATAAATGGGCACTGTCACTTTTTTTGTTGTTTCAACCCGTCAAAAGTGTTGATCAGTTGGGATCTCCAGCACTAAGATCCCCGGTCATTATCCTTATCAGTGGGGTAATCAAAACTTTTCAAATGTTGCTACAACATGTCAAAAGTTTTTCAAGTGACAGTGCTCATTCAACCTCTTTTCTCTGTGTATCCCAGGAGATTAGCCAAGTTATCCTCCACCTCACTGTCCTGTGTTTAGCTGTACAACAAGTGGCTGCAGCAGGAGCCTCCCCCCTCTACACTCTAGTAAGACAAAATTACTATTTAGTCCTCCTCTTAGTTAATCCCCACCGTCATCAGTTTCCCATATGAAAATCATACTGAACAGGAGGAGTTCTCTGCAGGATTTCCACAAGACTACTTATTTTAGGAACTGGCAGAAAGTCCTGCAGACTGACTGGAAGGCAAGATTATCCCTTATTTACTGTATGTTTACCATTCATTTCTAGATTTAGTGTTTTTATAAGACCCTGACCTATTCTGCTTCCTAAGAATGCAACTTTTTTCGATAAGGGGATTGTCTGGGGAATTCTTTTTTGATGGTGCACATAGAAGTGCCTGCTCAGCCAAACAGTGGTAGCAGTGATGACCCATTTAGCCAGTGACTGGCTAAGCAGATGCTTTCTTGTGTCGAGACAGAGACCAAGAAGTACTGCTCAGTGAGACCAGGCACAGTCCTGAGTGTAGTTGGATCCTGGCAGGTGAATAACATTTTTAATTTTTTTTTACTCCAGCATGGCCATTTTTAGCTCAAAGGAGTACAAGTGTACTCCCCCCCCCCAAAAAAAACTGTAGTCAACAAGCCAATTTGGGCCTTGTTGCTCAGTCTCCTTTATTTGTTTTACTGTCCCATTCTAAGGCTGCTTTCACACTATGAATTTCTCCGTTTAGGAACTTCCGTCAGAAGCTCCGTCACTACAGCTGCGAAACCCGCCATTACAAAACCCCTGACGGCCGTGACTAAATTGCATTGCAGCCTATGGGGTTTTGTAACTGCCCGTTTGCACCCGTATATGCCCGTAATTCATTATGGGCGTTATACAGTGACGGGACATCGTACTGCATGCAGTAATTTTTCCGCCACAATGTCCCGTCACTGTATAACGCCCGTAATGAATTACGGGCATATACGGGTGCAAACGGGCAGTTACAAAACCCCATAGGCTGCAATGCAATTTAGTCACGGCCGTCAGGGGTTTTGTAATGGCCGGGTTTCGCAGCTGTAGTGACGGAACTTCTGACGGAAGTTCCTAAACGGAGATATTCATAGTGTGAAAGCAGCCTAAGAGCTATAACTTTTTTAATGTTTTTGTTGACACAAGTTGTACTTTTAATGGCACCATTTTGGAGTTCATACAATTTTTGGAATAAATGTTTTTTTTATGGGGGGGGGGAGCGAAAAAAAAAATAAAACAAGTCTAATTGAGTTTAACATTTTTCTTTCTCTTTTTTTTTTCAATTTTTTTTTTTACGTCTTTGGCACAATAGAGTCACTTTTTATTAAATTAAAAGGGGTATTCCAGGAAAAAACTTTTTTTTTTATATCAACTGGCTCCAGATAGTAAAACAGATTTGTAAATTACTTCTATTAAAAATGTTTAATCCTTCCAATAATTATCAGCTGCTGAAGTTGAGTTGTTTTTTTCTGTCTGGCAACAGTGCTCTCTGCTGACATCTCTGCTTGTCTCAGCAGAGTAGAAGAGGTTTGCTATGGGGATTTGCTTCTACTCTGGACAGTTCCCGAGACCGGTGTCATCAGAGAGCACTTAGACAGAAAAGAACAACTCAACTTCAGCAGCTCATAAGTACTGAAAGGATTAAGATTTTTAAATAGAAGTAATAATAGAATTTTTTAATAGAAGAAAGTTCAACTTTCTGGAGCCAGTTGATATATAATTTTTTTTTTCCTGGATAACCCCTTTAAACGTGTTGCCACATTTCAAGACGCATAGCTTTAAAAAAAAAAAAAATCTTAATGGAGCAGGATGGGGGCTTGTTTTTTTTTATTTTGCCAGAAAAAAAACTTGTTTTTATTGGTATCATTTTCAAGTATATAAAAAATTTTTTTAGATCTCTTTTTTTTTTCCGTTTATTGGGAGGCAGATAAAAAAAAGCCATTCTAACATTATTTTTAATTTATTTTTTGTTACAGCATTCACCGAGGTGGATAAATAATGAGATACTTTCTTAGTTTGGGCTATTACGGACATTGGGAAACTAGATACATATACGTTTTTAAACTCTTTTATGCTTTATAAAAATAAATAAAAAGTTAAGAGTATTTTATGTATTTTTTCGGGGTGGAGGATTGTTTTTTTAATAATTTTTTTATTTTTTTTTTATTTTATCTTTTCTCCTAGACCCTTAAGGGGACTTTTACCGGTGATCTTTAGGTTGCTAAGGCATTGCATACAGCTGTGCCTCCGGCATGGTTTTATACAGGCACATACATAGCCGGTCTGGGGGTCTTAGGAAGACCCCAAGCTGCCATGTAAATCCATAAGCACCCAACATATAAGGGGTTTAAAGAGCTCATAAGGAGTTAAAGTGTCAGAATGTAAGGTTTCTCCAATCCTGGCAGCTAATGCGCAATCCCAGCAGGGCTGTAAAAAGGCGGCACCTAGCCTATGGCCCCTTAGTAACTGCCGCTAAAACATGGATGGGCAGTCATTAAGGGGTTAAGATTTAGTTTTCTTGTTGATTTGTCAGTATGATGGTGTGTTTTTAGGGTACGTCTAGCTTTAAAAGCCCTGCTATTTGACATTACTTGGGTCAGGTGACATAATTAGAGCCTTTTGAGCCTTTAGAGCCTTTTAACATCACTGGAGTTGTGTGACATCAATAGAATATTTTCCATTACTGAGGTTAAGTGACATCATTTCAGCCTTGTGACATCACTGGGGTTGTATGACATCACTAGAGTATTTGACATTACCGGATCCTAATGACATCACTAGAGTATTTGACATTACAGAGGTAGTGACGTCACTGGAGTACTTAACATTACTGGGGTCAAGTGACATCATTTGAGCATTGTGACATCACTGGAGTATTTGACATGTGACATCACTTATAGCTGAAGTTGTGAGTGATAAGGAATATGATGGGTCAAAGAAAGTAACCTGTTGCTTCTTATTCTGTAATCTTGGTAAAATATCAGGCCCGTCAGAATGTTTTGACTCCACCCTGTTATTAAAGGGGTATTCGGGTGAAAAAAAATGTTTTCAAATCAACAGGTGCCAGAAAGTTATACAGATTTGTACATTTCTTTTCTATTTAAAAATCTTAATCCTTCCAGTACTTATCAGCTGCTGTATCCAGAGGAAGTTGTGTAGTTCTTTCCAGTCTGACCACAGTGCTCTCTGCTGACACCTCTGTCCATGTCAGGAACTGTCCAGAGCAGGAGAGGTTTGCTACGAGGATTTGCTCCTGCTCTGGACAGTTCCTGACACGGACAGAGGTGACAGCAGAGAGCACTGTGGTCAGACTGGAAAGAACTACACAATTTCCTCTGGAGCATACAGCAGCTGATAAGTACTGGAAGGATTAAGGTTTTTAAATAGAAGTAATTTACAAATCTAACAAAAAGAACGCTGCATGCTGCACGCTGCTGTGGCAAATACAGAGTACCGTATACAAAAAAAGAAGGTTGCAGCGGCATTCTTGGACAAAAAATGGAGGCTCTTAGCGCACTTTTTGATCAAAACGTGTCCCCCATCCACCACGCAGAGGTGGCCTCATTTCGGATGGGACCCTAACACACATTCTGAGCCTAACACTCATTTCACTCACCTCTGCTGGGCATATAGGGGGAGATTTATCAAAACCTGTGCAAAGGAAAAGTTGCCCAGTTGCCCATAGCAACCAATCAGATCGCTTCTTTCATTTTGCAGAGGCCTTGTTGAAAATGAAAGAAGCGATCTGATTGGTTACTATGGGCAACTGAGCAATTTATCCTCTGGACAGGTTTTGATAAATCTCCCCCATAGCCTCTGACTGGGTGACATGCTGGATCCATTATTCATTTAAATAAGGGTCCCATCCGAAATGAGGCCACCTCCACGTGGTGGATGGGGGGACACGTTTTGATCAAAAAGTGCGCTAAGAACCTCCATTTTTTTGACCAAGAGTGCTGCTGCAACCTTCTTTTTTTGTATATTCTAATTTACAAATCTGTTTAACTTTCTGGAACCAGTTGATTTAAAAAGAAAAAAAGAAATTCCTGACCGGTCAGAGGGCTTCCTATCAGCAGGTAACCAGAACTTGGGCAAGTTCTCTATCATGTGACATCACCGACATGATGTGACCTACCTGGATAAGCTGCTGTTTGAGTTTCTGCATTTCCGAAATGTTCAGCTCGCTAAAAAGATCGGAGACGGGATGCAGCGACTCCCCTTTCCGAACTGCCTGAGTCCGATAGTCCCCATTCATCTTAACAAGAGGGGGGTGGATGTGGCCGTTCATCTTGTCCTCATTGTTGGACTCCCCGTCCTCGGAGAATTTCAGCCCGTCCACCGCAATATTAATGTGGTTATTGTACATGCTGTCATTGATATTAATGTATTGGGACAGTTCTTTTCGGAGATTATTTTTCTGTTCCCTCTCATTTTTTAAGGTGTCCAGGGCTTCTTCCAGCTGATGCTCGGCGATCTCCTTCAGTCGGATGGCGTCCTCCAGCTGACTGTTCAGCAGCACCGTCTCCTCCTCAAATCGCTTGATCTCATGCTTCAGGCCTTCGTACTCCACCTACATCGGGACAAACAGAAACGCAAGAGTCAGATATTGGATATCACAACATGGCTGCTGTCATGACATATGAGTTTAGCTGGAAGTTGAATATGATTGGTTAGAGCACCTCCCAGGGCACCATTATTAAAAAAAGAAAAAGGAGCATTGCCCAGAGAACCCAGGGGTACTCCAGCAAAACATTTTCTTTTAAAGGAGTAGTCCAGTGGTGACCCAGTGGTGAACAACTTATCCCCTATCCTAAGGATAGGGCATAAGTTTGAGATTGCGGGGGGTCCGACCACTGGGGCCCCCTGCGATCTCCTGTACGGAGCCCAGACAGCCCGCGGGAAGGGGGTGTGTCGACCTCCGCGCGAAGCGGCGGCCAACACGCCCCCTCAATACAACTCTATGGCAGAGCCGAAGCGCTGCCTTCGGCAATCTCCCGCTCTGCCATAGAGATGTATTGAGGGGGCGTGTCAGCCGCCGCTTCGTGCGGAGGTCGACACTCGCTATATGTCCAGAGAGCCTGGGCCCCGTACAGAGAGATCGCAGGGGGCCCCAGCGGTCGGACCCCCCGCGATCTCAAACTTATCCCCTATCCTTAGGATAGGGGATAAGTTTTTCACCACTGGACTACCCCTTTAAATCAACTGGTATTAGAAGGTTAAACAGATTTGTAAATTATTTCAATTAAAAAATCTTAATCCTTCCAGTACTTATCAGCTGCTGAATGCTCCAGAGGAATTTATTTTCTTTTTGAATTTCCTTTCTGTCCGACCACAGTGCTCTCTGCTGACACCTCTGTCCATGTCAGGAACTGTCCATAGCAGGATGGGTTTGCTATGGGGATTTTCTCCTACTCTGGACAGTTCCTAAAATAGACAGACGTGTCAGCAAAGAGCCCTGTGGTCAGACAGAAAGAAATTTCAAAAAGAAAAGAACTTCCTGTGGATCATACAGCAGCTGATAAGTACTGGAAGGATTAAGATTTTTTTTTTTTTTATAGAAATAATTTACAAATCTGTTTAACTTTCTGACACCAGTTGATTTAAAAGAAAATGTTTTCCACCAGTAAAGTACCCCTTAATTAGGGGTACTGCTTTCAGCCAGAAGGGTGAGCTACCCCTCACCACTCTAGATCACCAGGGGTATTATAAATAAACCGATAACCAGACCAAAACAACTTGGATATCACTGCTATCCCTTTTATTACCCAAGACTACCTGGGATATTAGAGATAAACCCATAACCACACTAGAACACCTTGGATATTATTACTATCCCTTTTTATCTAAGACCACCAGGGATATTAGAGATTAACCCATAACCACATTTAAAAAACTTGGATATTATTATACTATCCTTTTTATTCGCCCTAGGCCACCAGGAATATTAAAGATTAACCCATAACCACACTTAAAAAACGTGGATATTATTATCCTTTTTATTCGCCCTAGAACACCAGGAATATTAGAGATTAACCCATAACCACACAGGAACACCTTGGATATTATTGCTATCTATTTAAATACCCCAGACCAGTGGTCTCCAACCTGCGGACCTCCAGATGTTGCAAAACTACAACACCCAGCATGCCCGGACAGCCAACGGCTGTCCGAGCATGCTGGGAGTTGTAGTTTTGCAACATCTGGAGGTCTGCAGGTTGAAGACCACTGTACTAGACCACCAGATATATTATATTTTAATTAAAATCACACCAGAATACCTTGGATATTATTCATATCCCTTTTATTACCCTAGACCACCAGGGATAGTAGATATTAACTCATAACCCACACAAGAACACTTGGACATTACTACTACTATCCCTATTATTATGCTAAATCACCAGGGATATTAGAGATTAACCCATAACCACACTAGAACACCTTGGGGATTATTACTATTCCTTTATTACTCTAGCCCACCAGGATATTAATCTTAGGGAACAATTAGTATTAATGTTAACCTTTTCACCACTATTAGCCACCAGGGTATTACATATCCATAATCATTATAGAGAACCTTGAATATCACCAATAACCCCTTAACTGCTCAACACCACTTAGGATATTAACCCATATTATTGTTAACCTCTTGACCACCTTAGCCCTATTATTCCATAACCACCCTAGAGCTCATTTAACATTACCGTTAACTTATCCATTACTCTAGACAACCAAGGATGTTAGCTAATAACTGAAAACTACCCTAGAATATTAGATATTAAGTGATAACCAACCTGTAGCACCTTGACTATTACCATTAACACTTTCACAACCCTAGACTACCAGGGACCTTAGATATTAGCCTATAACCCCATTGGAAACTACACTTAAAGGGGTATTCCAGGCAAAAACTTTTTTTTGTATATCAACTGGCTCCGGAAAGTTAAACAGATTTGTAAATTACTTCTATTAAAAAATCTTAATCTTTCCAATAGTTATTAGCTTCTGAAGTTGAGTTGCTGTTTTCTGTCTAACTACTTTCTGATGACTCACGTCCCGGGAACTGTGCAGTTCCTATGGGGATATTCTCCCATCATGCAAGGGATATTCTCCCATCATGCACAGCTCCCGTGACATCATCATTGAGCAGTTAGACAGAAAACTTCAGAAGCTAATAACTATTGGAAGGATTAAGATTTTTTAATAGAAGTAATTTACAAATCTGTTTAACTTTCCGGAGCCAGTTGATATATAAAAAAAAGTTTTTGCCTGGAATACCCCTTTAAAGGGCTGTTTCAAGTTTTAAAATAAAAAAGGGCCTAAATGATACCCCATTTAGGCTCCAGTAGGCACTTTTAGGAGCGGATGTCATGTGACTCCTGCAGTCAATCAGCGGCCTCAGCTATCACGTTCCATTCTCTGGGCATCACCGATCAATGATGGGAGCCATGATGCCCAAAGTACGGCACGTGACTGGCTGCAGCGGCCATGTAATGTCCGCTCCAAAGGGAAGACTGTGGTGAAGACCGGTAAGAAACTGCTGCTTTGTTATTTTAATGCATTAACCCCTTTAACCATTCACTTACCCAAGATAACCAGGGCTAGATAACTAAGGATCTTATTAAGAGAATTACCCTATGTAAAATGTGGGATGTGGAATGAATACATGTAGAATGGACAAACCTAGTATGATAATGGTGGAAGGTGGCATTATGTCATAAACCATCAACAAATTTGGAAACACTATGAGAATCCGGAACATGTGATCCTCCCCTTCAAATGAGATAAGTAGAAAATAATCGACATTCACAAAACCTCCGGAGAAATTTAGATAATGAGACTTAATGAGACTTTAGTTCTTCACAAAGAAATATCTCCAAGGTCGAATGCGGAGACGATGACATCATCTCCCCCGATAATAATAACTCCTTGAATCCTCTCTACTGTTCAGCATCCATTCTCGAAGAGTCTTCTGGTCTTCAGACTTTTTGTTTTATTTTCTTCCTATCAGTAGGACCGTTTGTTAACAGGAGATAATGACATAGTCTGTGATGTCTCCTGGGGGCTGAGACGTCTCCCGAGACACAGATCCACGGGTCTGAATGAAATTTGATCTATCTATTAATTGAACTCTTGAGTGTTACAAAGGGCGTCCAGCTGCCAGACATGTGCAGGGAGGATCGTCTCCAAATGTCGACCTTGTTCATTCATCAACTCTCAGAGACACAAACCCCTTCATTACCTCTGAAAAAAGAGTTATTACCCCATTTCCTTAATGGGGAAAAAAAAAAATATATATATATATATATACATTTGTACCATGACACCATAATTCCTACCATAGGGTTCCTCCATGCACACCCACTCCCTTGTAAAACAAAGTCCAGCTCACCTCT